>NC_141008.1:70363418-70544161 GCF_052327205.1 Somniosus microcephalus
TTCCGAGGACCCAGAGTAGCACGGTGCTTTTGAAGAAGTTCATTGGGTGAACAAGGCCACTCACCCAACTTGCTGTGTGTTGCAATTTGCATCAAAGACGGCTATTTGGAACCCTGCGCTAGCCTCATATAAATTGCAAAATTGATTCAAATTTGTCTTATGCCGAGATTTATGTTTTTATCACTGGCTCTGTCCTTGCACACACTTTGCCCATTTAAAATGTGCATGGCTGTTCACTTGGTCTGGCCTGCATAAGTAGACCTCTTAAGCTGACAATCACTTTGTAAAGTTGATTGGACATTTTGTTGTTTTTTTTCGAATAAACATTTATTTTTTGTCCCATTTTCTTAATTACTGCATTAATCCCTGTGGCTGTGGAGGGCTGATTTTGGCATTGCAAGACTTTTACTTGCCAATATTTTTCCTACAGTGCTTTTGTGTGCAAATTAAATGCTAAAGATGGCAAGTTCTTTGGGTGTTCCAATGGCACTTTCTGATTTACATGGGAAAGATACGTTTGAGCGGAAACAAAAGGCAGATGCAGCTACACCTGAATTGTAATGTCCATTCCTGTTATTAGCCCAAGAGCCACATTTACAGATCCAGTCTAACCTTGTCCGCCACCTTTGCTTCGCAAGACAAATTCTACCACAAAGGTGGTACTTACTATACTATAGCAGGTGAAGGTCATCACTGGATAGACATTTATTTTTCTATGTTTCTATAGCGGGAATATGGTATTGCGATAGAGGATCAGCCATGATCATATTGAATGGCGGAGCAGGCTCGAAGGGCCGAATGGCCGACTCCTGCTCCTATTTTTCGATGTTTCTATGTTTTCTATGTTTCTATAATCTAGTATAGTTTTGCTGTTCTTAGCGGTGTTGTCTTTTGGGTGAGATGTTATACCAAGGCCCCTATTCAAGTGGATGTAAAAGATCCCATACACTATTTGAAGAAGAGCATAGAGCTTTTTTTACTTCTTTGAAAACCATTCCTTCCGCAAGCAAAAATGAATGATCTGGTCGATCATTCCTGTACTGTTTGATGGTGTGGCGATGCCGGAGTTGGACTGGGGTGGACAAATCTAAGAAGTCACACAACACCAGGTTATAGTCCAACAGCTTTATTTGAAGTCACAAGCTTTTGGAGCGCTGCTTCTTCATCAGGTGAAGTGGAGAGATGCATAAAGACACTGCTTATATAGTCAGAGAATAATGTCAGATGTTTACAGGTAATCTTTCTAACTGCCATTTATCACACCTCGGCACCATGTTTTCCTGACTGAACTGTTTGGACACCATTCACACCGTTGATTGCTGTGATTATCTCTCTGCCGAGGTGTGATAAATGGCAGTTAGAAAGATTACCTATAAACATCTGACATTATTCTCTGACTATATAAGCTGTGTCTTTATGCATCTCTCCACTTCACCTGACGAAGGAGCAGCGCTCCGAAAGCTTGTGACTTCAAATAAAGCTGTTGGACTATAACCTGGTGTTGTGTGACTTCTTACATTTGTACTGTTTGAGACCTTGCTGTTTGTAAATTGCCTGCCACCTTTGCCTACATAATAATAATTAACAATAGTCACTGCACCTCAAAAGTAATTATTGGTTATAAAGTGTTTTGGGACCTCCTCAGGACGTGAAAGGTGCTATATAAATGCAATTATTTCTTTCTTGATGCTAACTTTTTTATGCTTGTGCTTTCCATTTGCCATTTTATATCAAAATTAGTTGAACTCATGTACCTCTCTAATCTTTTCCAAGGCAGACCAAGAAAATACTTGGTAAAACAAGGCTAGATACAAATAGTTAAGCTCCTTTATTAAACAGCAAAGGAACATACAGCAAAACAGTTATGATTGGGCTCACTTCATTTGATCAACTTACCTTCAAGTAATAATACAAATGAACAAACATGCTATGTTTCTTCACATCAGTGGGTCATCTTGCTTGACTTAAACCAAATAGTTTCTAACTGCCCTCCTGCATCCTAACCTTCTGAGTGTGAGTGAAAGCCTCCTCGAGCAGCTTTCTGTTTTAAAAACCTGACTGCCAGTATGTATTTGTGTTTTTATTTCATCACTGTGTTCATAACTAGAGAGGAGAGCCTGTGCTGCACAGCCCCTACCGAGCATCTGGGATCAGAGATGTCCCAACACAATGGTTGTGAGGTGTTTATTGATTACTGAGATAGGTTAACTAATTGCTTATTTTTTTCAGTCTTTGGGGAAACGACGTTAATGTCTTGCTTACTAGCATTTAACCGTCTTTTGTCTGGGTGATTTTGTTTTTAAAACTTGTGTGAGTACACTTTGCTTTAAGCACCCAAAGTTTGAATGTAACTCTTTCAGATCCTTTCTGTGGAAAAACTGTCAAAAAACCCTGAAACCAGGATTCCACTGCCAGATGTAATATTCCTGAGAGGAATATTTTTGCAAGTTTGTTTTCCCAGTGCCAAGCTGCCTCCACCAGAAGCATCTATTTGTATGTTGGTGTGCATCCCACCCCTAATGATTTTCTATGTAGCTGAAATCGTGATGTGCACTCTGGAGAGCAAGGCTCTACATTGGGAGTGCAAACTCGTAAAATTACCCCATTGTTGTCATAAGAGAAGAAAACATTGGACAGTAAGTAGGCAATTCTTGGTAAATTGTGGCAACGTTTAGAGATTTAGAAGACAATTGGAAAATATGATCTTTCTAGCCTGAGAAAATCCGATAACTGTAATGATATTCTGGCGGCTTAATTAGTCTTGTCAATGTAACACTTGTCGAAAACCTTGCTAAGGAAAGTGAGGAAAACCAGTCCTGTCCTCCTGACTTGATCATTGTTTATCTCAAAGCCAATCAGGACACTTATGCCCTGAATTACCATGGGGGCTTTCTCAGTCTCCCGCCATAACTTCAGTGAGATATAGGCAAGGAATCCCTGGAGAAACAAAGTGGGTGTTTCAGCTATTTACACCATTTCTCTGGGCATCCGTTAGCCTCCCGCTGAAGTTTTCGTGAGTAGATGCAGAGAGGATGTTTCCCCTCATGGGGGAATCTAGAACTAGGGGGCATAATTTCAGAATAAGTGGCACCCATTTAAAATGGAAATGAGGAGGAATTTCGTCTCTCAGAGGGTCGTGAATCTTTGGACTTCTCTTCCCCAGAGAGCTGTGGAGGCTGGGTCATTGAATATATTTAAGGTGGAGATAGACAGATTTTTGAATGGTAAGGGAGTCGAGGGTTATGGGGAGCGGGCAGGGGCGTGGAGTTGAGGCCAAGATCAGATCAGCCATGATCTTATTGGATGGCGGAGCAGGCTCGAGGGGCCAAATGACCTACTCCTGCTCCTTCGTCTTATGTAACCCCCCAGTGAGTTTACTACAGTGATATGCTGACAGACAGCAACATTGTATTTTGCATGAAATAAGGTTTTTCTATATATTTTTCATTCCTCTCTATCATAATTACTTCCATGTGAAGGTAGAGGAGTGTACGTGTCACTGATATTAATGTTGCTTTGTGGCTAAGGCAGGCGCTTGGTTTGGGGGCTAAGATCGATGGTGCCAGTGTTCCCTGAGGTTAGATGTCTCATTGGAGTGGTGCAGCTGAGTAAATTTAGTTCACTGAGTAGTTGTTAGATTTGACTATTAGTTTTTATTTGAACTTTAGCCCGCATGGCTATAACCTGGATTTGTGAGCTGCTTCTGTCTTGCCGAAAATAAATCCCCCAGGAATGATTTATTTTATTTGAGTTGTGTTGCAAGTTGGATTCAGTTCAAACTGCTTTATTGACAGAATTTGTAACACTGAAAATGACAAATATATATGAATGAAGAAATCAATGAAAAGTTCAGTCACGCTGGCCATTAAATATAATAGAGATCGCTGCCCAGGTCTTGATACGATTAGACCTTGATATGATTAGTGAAACAACTTATCATTTCAGTATTATATCTTGCGGCTCCATGGGACTAATTTTCCAGTGGGTTGTCTATTGAGACACACGCCGGGTGGTGTGGTCAGTGCACTCGCCTGATAGTTGGATTGCTGAACCTGCCAGGTTCTGCCCGATTAGCTTATTGTGGGCAAGCGCCAGGTGTTGTGAATGCCGCTGATTGGTAGCTCACCTATTGTTGGTTGGGGAATTGCATTTAATGAGGTCTTGCTTCAGCGCTGGCCAAAGGAAAGAAAATAAAGTGCTTCTGAGATTCAACAGCAATGTCTTATCAGCAATTCGCACAGCAGCTGGACATCTGGTTTTCAGACGGAGGGATAGCACATTACAGGATCAAATGAGGCTGAGGAGAGAGCTCTTATTTTAGCCAGATGGTCACTGGGTGACTAGAAAAGTGCATGTAGATGCGTAGCAGGAGGTAGTGGAGCATGTAAATGTAAACAGGCTTGGTCGCAGTGACCCAAGATGTTTAATTACCGCAGGTGGTGTACTAAGGTAGAAGACTCCCACCATAATTTTTTAGTAACACTGTGTATTAACTACAAATGGCATCAATCATTCCCTCCCACCAACATATCTTACAGTATTTTGATTGCTTTCCATGATTGCCCATTATGTGCAGGGCACATTTCACATCAGCTCCTTTTCCCACTGCAGATCCCTTGGAAACATTCTCTACTGCTGTTCCTCCTGACAAATAATTCTATCTACTGCATGATGCCTGTTCCTGTCATCACAATCTCTGTGGGCAGTACTCTGATACATTCAACTGTACATTACAAGAGTGAGATGAGCTGAATGGGTGGCGGATTCTCCATCCTGCATCCTCTTATCCCCCATCAGCACAGCAGCTTCAGTGAATAGAAACTGTTGAGGAACTAGGGAATGATGTTGAAGGCCTGAGCTTTCAGGGTTTGTGCCAAACATATCCTTTTTTCTCCAGCCTAGTCATTCACTCACTGTGAACAAAGCATACAGGGAAGAACACAATTTCTCATCGAGTTGTCATTGTCTTAACATTTGACCTGCTTTTTCTATAGGTGTGCCACATGAAGCTGAGTTAGGATCCAGGGACCAAGAGGAACCTTACACTTTATAGCCTGTAGTATTCCTCAGTGTTACCCTGCAAAGCAAAAGCACATGTACATCCACCCCAGAGAGTGGCGCTAGTGAGTTTGAAGAATGTGTACGTGGGGAATACAGAGCATGAGCCAGCGGAGGTGGGTGATGGTGACCTAGGAGGAGTAGGATCCTGCTATATAAATGCAAGTTGTTGTTGTATGCTTGTAGTGGTCTTCATTAAGACTAGGGTCATGAGCATCACAAGGAAGGGCAGTGAAGTGCCCATTTTTCCCACTTATGAGGCAGATTAGAAAAAAAGATAATTGTGCAGTATAATATATTTTTATTTAAAAGTCTTGTGCGCGACAGTTTAATTTTAATGGTAAAGCTAGTTGACATTGTGACCCTGCAGGTTACATTAATACAATCAGGATACATCACTTTATTGAAGATTCAACTTTTTAATAAAAATCTACCTGTGGGCAAAACTTTTGTACTTTTCTTACTAAACTCAAACGCCAAACTCTAGTCTCATGGAATTGGGGATCAATTGAAAGGTTAGTTTCATTATAGTGCATGTTTCGTTTCCACTCAATGAGAACAGCTGCTTGTGTCCAAACCTGCAAGTTGCTCTCACTGTTTTATTTATGACGGTTAATATGATGATATTTGACCCTGTTGTCTTCAGCGGCGAGTCTAGTCATCTCTGACAGTAGGAAACATTACAATACTGAAAGGGTTAACTTTTTGCCTAATCCTCCCAGCGGGAGTGGGAAATTGACAGGATTGGGTTGGCCACCTGATTTACACCACACCCAATTTTGCCCTCTATTGACTTTAGTAGAGAGTGTAACCGGGCGGGACGCATAATGGGTGGCCGATCTGAACCCGCAAATTTCCCGCCGGCTGGTTTCGATTAAAATGGTTGCCTGAGTGTTTAATGTTTTTACAACAATGAAAAGAGCACGAGAAACAAGATGCTGCAACTTGACATTTGAATATAAAAGAAAAATAATTGACTGAACGGCAGTTAAAGGGTGAAGGTAAGTGTTGCTTAGCAGGCTTTAATAGGCAGGATTTTGCCTTGTGTTCTTCTGTAGTTTTGCACTGGTACTAGGGCGGGTGGCCGTGGAGAAAATGCACAGGGACCGGTAATGCTGGACCTCCACTGCTAGGTGGCGATCTAGCATGAGGCGGGCGGATGTCCCACCCCACCCAAGTTGTGCCACCGGTCCCCATGTATGGGTATGAAAAGGCAAAGTGAGACGTCTAAACTTCAATGTATACCTTTAATGTGCAGGAAATACTCAAAGAACAAGGTATTTGGATGCTTTAAAAACCCTCCCAAAGAACAAGTTTGAAAATTAATTGGCTATGAGGGAAAAATTCGGTTGCTTTGCTCTTAGGGCGCTAACGGGGCGCAAAGCAACTAGCGCCTTGGCGCGGCGCCGCCTACGCCTTCAGCAAAATTCAGCGGGAGGTTAGCGGTGGTAACCGGTAGCGCTCCGTGGCACTGCGCTGCCGGCGATGACGTCATCGCAGTGCGCAGTGCCCCGCTCGCGCCCCGACCGCGATCTTCGGGAGCGCCCCCTGACTTACCACCGGACGCTAAGTCCGACGGGGTCAGGGGGGTGTACCTGCGGCCGGGGAGGCGCTATTTAAAGGCGAGGTGCGGGGCGGCCATTTTTGTTGCTGGCCGCCTGCTAACTCCTGCCTCCGCTGCCGTCCCCAGCCTCCTGAACGGCGTGCCGGCCGCGCTCCGTGAGCCCGGCAGTTCTCTTGCTCTTTTGCCGGCAGTCCCGATCCCCGGGGGCCCAGCTGGGTCCCGGGTCGTGCTGCGCAAGGCCCCTCCCCTTTAAGAAGGGGAGGAAGGCCTGCAATACCACGGCGTGACGTGCCGCAGCGCCACGATATTCCCTCGCAATGCCCCAAGAGGGAGGCGGGGCACTTCCAGTAGCGCCCGCTTCCCTCATGGGGCGCTACCACTCTATTCCCGTCGTGGGGGCGCTAATTTTACCGGGGTGCTAAAAGTAGCGCCCCAGCGAAGTTAGCGCCCCTACTCAATTTTTAGCCCTTTATGTTAAATATCAATCTAATGCCCAAAACAAACTGCTAGAAGCACATCAATGCTTGCACAGGATGTAGGATTCAGTCAGTAAAATTGAAAGCCTTCTGAAAGCCACTAGTAGATGATCCTGTCACAGATGAGCAACTGACTGAGGTGACAACCTCCCAACTCGGCATCACAGACAAAGTGGCTGGTTTGTGTGGTGCTGAAGTTGCAGATAAAGGCCACGCTGACAGATTACACGGGGTAAATTTTTAAATGCATTTTATTCTTATTTTCGACTCTTGGTGCTATTTCAGAGATTTGACAGATTGTTATAATTCAGAACATTCGTTTTATTTGCAACATTGCATCTGGGACTATTCCTATAGAACATATTTCAATTTTTGTCAGTTTACTTACAAAGCAGTTTGGTTCCCATGGTTGTCAGTCTTGCGCATAGCAAGTTTTTTTTACACAGCTGTCAATCCAAGCTTTTTGAGTTCTTGGTTAAGCACTTGCTGCTGTTAAGCACTTTGCTTTCATTCTAGGAGAGTTTGTTTTTCTTCAAACCAGTTTCTGCCCTTGTCTTGCTTTGCATTCTCCAACCCTCTGCTAACCGTTGGATTTCAGTCCTCTTTTGGTTGTCTGCCTGGGGCGGGGAAGTTCTCTTACCTAATGTTTAGGGACTGGGTTTTGTTGGGTTGCAGTGCTGGGTTACCTGGCTCTGATGGGAGAAGGAAGGAAGAACTACGCCACGTGCTACAGCTTAATGTGGCCTATGGCATCGTCAGATGTTGAAAAAAGCTCCATCTTTTTTAGTCCACTGCCTTGCCTCATGCAATTCGTCATCCTGTGCTCGATTACACTGGGAAAAACCAGCCTTTGAAATGTAAAGACCTCCCATGGCCCCACACCTACCCTGGATGCCAGGAATGCCTGACATTCCTAGCCCCTAGTGTTGCTATGGCACAAGTGATCGGGTCTGCATCGTATAAGGTCAAAGATGTCCCCATAGCTGAAGGCATCACTTGTCATGAGTCCTTTGAGTGGGGAAGTTGGGGTGCCAGGGATGGTGAATCATCCTGAGAAGCACCCCCCCTTCCCCCCACCACCCCCCTCCCCCCTCCCACCCAACCCCACCGCCTCATTCTTGTCTACACCTGCAACGTCTCTGCTGTTGGGCATTCCATCAGCATGTTCTGCCGTCATCTGTGCAGGGGCAAACTGCAGAGCCACCGTGAGCTTGCGGCAGCCCTGCATCACGTTCCTGTCCAAACAATTCCCCAGCATAGACAATCAGATAAAGAAATGACTGGCGGAGGTCTGAATCCAACATCTGTATCGCACCAGCTAAGAGAGCCCACAGCCGTGCTTCAGTGTGACTTCCCTGCAGATGCTGCTGGAAGTACCATGTGCTTCAGAGTGAACTTCAGTTCTGTGATGCGATCAAAGATCACTGTACAGATACAGGTAGTGCATTCTCCCATGATAGTAACCTTACTTCGTAGGCTTCTCTGCATAGTGTCAAAGAACTCAATAAATTAACGGCGCTCAGAAAGCAGACACATAGAAACATAGAAGATAGGAGCAGGAGTAGGCCATTCGGCCCTTCGAGCCTGCTGATCATCCAAATTCAGTACCTTGTCCCTGCCTTCTCCCCATATCCCTTGATCCCTTTAGCCCTTAGAAATATATCCAACTCTTTCTTGAATATATTTAATGAACTGGCCTCCACCGCCCTCTGTGGCAGAGAATTCCACAGGTTCACCACTCTCTGGGTGAAGAAATTCCTCCTCATTTCAGTCCTAAATGGCTTACCCCTTATCCTTAGACTATGACCCCTGGTTCTGCACTCCCCGGCCATCAGAAACATCCTTCCTGCATCTAGTCTGTCCAGGCCTGACAGAATTTTATATGTTTCGATGAGATCCCCTCAATCTTCTAAACTCCAGTGAGTATAAGCCCAATCGACACAATCTCTCCTCATACGTCATTCCTGCCATCCCAGGTATCGGCCTGATGAATCTTCGCTGCACTCCTTCCATGGCAAGAACGTCCTTCCTCAGGTAAGGTGACCAAAACTGCATGCAATATTCAAGGTGCGGTCTCACCAAGGCCCTGTACAACTGTAGCAAGACATCCTTGTTCCTGTACTCGAACCCTCTTGCTACGAAGGTCAACATACCATTTGCTTTCTTAACCGCCTGCTGCACCTGCATGCTTACCTTCAGCGACTGGTGCACAAGAACACCCTGGTCTCTTTGCACTTCCCCTTCTCCCAATCTATTGCCATTCAAATAATAATCTGCCTTCCTGTTTTTGTCACCAAAGTGGATAACCTCACATTTATCCACATTACAGTGCATTTGCCATGTTTCTGCCCAATCACCCAACCTGTCCAAATCGTAATGGAGTTTCACGACATCCTCCTCACAGCATACCCTCCCACCCAGCTTTGTGTCGTCTGCAAATTTGGAGATACTACATCCAATTCCCTCGTCCAGATCATTAATATATATTGTGAACAGCTGGGGTCCTAGGACCGATCCTTGCGGTACCCCACTAGCCACTGCCTGCCACTCGGAAAATGACCCGTTTAGTTCAACTCTTTGCTTTCTGTCCGCCAACCAGTTCTCTATCCAAGTCAATACCTTGCCCCCAATCCCATGTGCCTTAATTTTGCACGCTAATCTCTTATGCGGGACCTTATCGAAAGCCTTCTGAAAGTCCAAATACACCACATCCACTGGTTCTCCCTTATCTATTTTACTCATCTCACCTCTGGCTGTTTTGCCAATTATCATAAAAGAATTTGAAGAAGAAGAGGGAGCTCTCTTGGTGTCCTGGCGCCATCCCTCCTTCAACTAACACCACAGATCTGTTCAGGGAACTTGAAACCAACCTATGGAAACTTCTATAATATACTTAAAGACAAGCATTGCGGAAAGGTGTGTTGTTTGGTTACAAGCAGTAGGACAAAGTAATAATTTGTGCAGTTTAGTAAGGTGATAAAATATTAATCAGTGTAAATTATGATGCACTTTTAGGTTTAGTAAGAAGAGAAAGGTTAATCATTTGCATTTGCACACTTTGCAAGTTTTAAGTCTAAGGATCTCTTGGTTGCTGCCGGTAGGCTCAATCTTTGTCAACTTTGGTCAGTCAGTTATTCCAAGGAGGACTCTTCTCCTTTTGCTCCCACACCAAGATTTAAAGCCACAGATAAATGATGTGAGGTGAGTGCTAATAATGAAAAGCACACACCTCTTAAAAAGAAAAACCTGCCAGTAGAAGCAACCAATCTGCCAGTAGATTCAAGGGAATTAGAACAAAAATCACTGATGGATTTGCTAGCAGGAGTGCACGAGACTGACATGTAGCTCCCATTCCCAGCAATGCTGCTGCCCTCCTTCAGCTGGGACCTGCAGCATTGTGGATTCCTGAGATCAGCCCTGACTGCAGGAAAAGGGCAGCAATGACCATCCAATAAACTCCTGCTAAACAAAGTCAGCTTGTGATTTTTCTTCTCTTGTAATTTCCCCCAAACCCGCCGGCAGATCAGCTGTTTAACCAATGGGAAGGACACAAGGAGCTCCATGGGGCACAGCGTCAGCCCACATGGCTTGGAGAAAAATAGATAGCTTATGAAGGATATTGATCGAGTAAGTAAAGAGAAACTGTTTCCAATGGCAGGAGGGTCGGTAACCAGAGGGCACAGATTTAAGGTAATTGGCAAAAGAGCCAGAGTTGAGATGAGGAGAATTTTTTTAACGCAGCGAATTACAGGAAACTCTTTGGTATCCGGCACCTATGAGATCGGGTTGGTGTTGGTTGATTAAAAATTCCGGATAACAGAGAGGTATACCTACCAAGGTACGAGAGCGCCGTTACACAGCACACCGGTTACACGGCCACAGATCCAGGAGTCCCTGTTACATGGCCACAGGTGCAGGAACCCCAGTTACACGGCCACAGGTCCAGGAGTCCCTGTTACACGGCCACAGATCCAGGAGTCCCTGTTACATGGCCACAGGTGCAGGAACCCCAGTTACACGGCCACAGGTCCAGGAGTCCCTGTTACACGGCCACAGATCCAGGAGTCCCTGTTACATGGCCACAGGTGCAGGAACCCCGGTTACACGGCCACAGATCCAGGAGTCCCTGTTACACGGCCACAGGTGCAGGAACCCCAGTTACACGGCCACAGGTCCAGGAGTCCCTGTTACACGGCCACAGGTGCAGGAACCCCAGTTACACGGCCACAGATCCAGGAGTCCCTGTTACACGGCCACAGGTGCAGGAACCCCAGTTACACGGCCACAGATCCAGGAGTCCCTGTTACTCGGCCACAGGTGCAGGAACCCCAGTTACACGGCCACAGATCCAGGAGTCCCTGTTACATGGCCACAGGTGCAGGAACCCCAGTTACACGGCCACAGATCCAGGAGTCCCTGTTACATGGCCACAGGTGCAGGAACCCCAGTTACACGGCCACAGATCCAGGAGTCCCTGTTACACGGCCACAGGTGCAGGAACCCCGGTTACACGGCCACAGGTCCAGGAGTCCCTGTTACACGGCTACAGGTGCAGGAACCCCGGTTACACGGCCACAGATCCAGGAGTCCCTCTTACACGGCTACAGGTGCAGGAACCCCGGTTACACGGCCACTAATATACAGTAAAACTTACCTGAACCTACTCCTGAATTTTGCCGGTTAATAGAGATTTCCGGATATTTAGGTGCCGTTTAAACAAGAGTTTCCTGTATTATGATCTGGAATGCACGGCCTGAATCTGATTCAATAATGAATTTTAAAGGGGAATTGGATAAATACTTGAAGGGGAGAAAATTGCAGGGCTATGAGGAAAGAGCAGGGCGGGGGACTGAGACCAATTGGACAGTTCTTTTGAAGAGCAGGCAGAGGCATGATGGGCCGTATAAAGTATGTGTCTATACTTAATGCAATAATGACGAGACAGCTTGGAAGATTCAACGTAGGTCTTTACTTAATACCAACAGGCGGGAAACTGAGGGGAGATCAGTACCCACAGTACTATTTATACCCCTATGGCCAGGAGTGGTACTACGGTATCACTACGCCCTACAAAGTAGTGCTGCCCTGGCCATAGGTTTAAAGTAACATACCTATTACATACACAACAGGCCGAATGGTCTCCTTCTGTCCTGTAAGAGTCTATGATTCTCTATCATCTGTATGCTTGGAGGTTAAGATCCCATCGAACATCATTTCAAACCCTGATTGTATTTTGTAAGTAGCTCCAATCGCAACAAGAATCATCCCTAGTGAGTATACCGGCTGGGGCTGGAGATAAAGTGATCCATTTCTGTGATGACATGAGGGTCATTGAGTAAAATGTGTACCCACCTGATTAAAAATCTCACCAAACTGAACTGTACATTCCATGGTAGTAGTGCTTCAAGGGATTGAGATGATGTGATAAGCAACAAAAGCAATGCTTGCAGGGTTTATTAATGTTATCGCAACTTCGCAATGTGTCACTGCCTTAGAACACATAGCAAATAAACTTTCAACACCATTACCCTTCAATAGCCTACAACCCCAATCTGCCATTCATTCCATCTCAAACCTGCACAGAATCTTATAAAGCAGCAAAAATGAACTGTTATTTCAAAAGAAAGATTCTAAGCTGTTTGCTCTAAGTAAACTATAGATCGGGATAGTGATAGATTATATACCAAAAAAAATACCATTTGTGACATAGCTTACATAACACACACCCTGTGCCACTAATGAGCTATGCAGCTTTGCCCCATTTGATCTTTCTGTAATCTGTCACTTTCTGACATGTAGCACTGTCAACCTTTAGAAATAAGATTTTTTTTTAGCCAGTGCAAAGTGGTAAAAATCTATAGTGTACAGGAAACTTTTTTTTATCCGGTACCGACAGGACGGACGTGGTGCCGGTTCATCAACAATTCCGGATAACCGAAAGCTATAGTAAAAGATACGGAGCTGAGAGCTCCGTATAAAGCAACAAACCCTGTTGCTTAGCAACAGGTTCAGAACAATGGCCACAAGCTCCAAGCGTCTCTGTAGCTTAGCAACAGCTGCAGCCACACCCTTGCACAGCAACAGATCGAGGAAGGCAAGTAATAAAACTTACCTGAACCTACTCCTGAATTTTGCCGGTTAACCGAGATTTCCTGTTATTTAGATGCCGGTAAATCGAAAGTTTCCTGTATCTTTTTCAAAGAGGAGGATTTAATTTAACATTTTGTATTTCTGAATCAAAAATAGAATCATAAATTATGACAAAAACATAAATTGATTGGTGTCCAAAGATAGCATCCAACAGGCCATCAGTAGTTCAAGTCTTTTTGTAATTGGTATCCATAGTAATTTTAATGCCAATCTAACATCATTGGAAACTATAGCTTCCCAGCAGCTTTTAATTAGATGTGTTAAATATTATGGGAGCTTAATTCAGGTTGGCAGTTGAGCAGCACTCAGCTCGTTAAGTATTCTGGGAACACTAAAAAATGAATGTGTAGAAGAAAATGATTATGAAAATGAATAGAACAACATTTATGCTTGTTTGTCTGTACCAGTTTCTACTTATTATAAACCAAAGAATTATGTAAATGTTTCTGAATAGATTAAACTATAGTCTTTCTCTTGGAATATTCATAACTTTGTTTCCTCGACTTCTTAAACCCCAAAAATTCCTCCATTAAGTTAAAATAAATCAAAGTAGCAATTTATTCATTAACTAGGATGTACTTGAATTGAATATAATGATTTGGGAAATGAAATTGAAAAGATTTATCTTTTTAAAAAAAAATATGCCATTCTGGTTATTGTATTCATCTTTGCACTAATTGGGGGTAATTTTGACTTTGTGCAATAGCATATAATGGGTGATAGCAAATTGGCAGCCTGTTTTACATCTCCTGGTTTTTATTTCCATTGAAGTTAGTGGAAATAAAAATCAGGAGAGATGTAAAACGGGACGCTGGTTCGCTGTCGCCTGTTTTCCACTATCGTACAAAGTCAACATTACCCCCATTGAGTTTAACTGAAGCCGTGAACACAGATTCAAAGTAGTTCCCAAAAGCTTGATGGTAATTTTGCAGATTCAAAGCTTTAGTTAATTATGTGTCACCCACTAGTTGTGAATAACCTTCCTTGACAAACACATGCTTAATTTTCTGCTGACCATAATCTTCCCCTTCTTATGAGTTCCAGACTTCATTGTTCAAATCCCGACCAGCCACACTCTCAATCCCTACCAGCTCAGCTGACTAAACTTATTTTCTGTCGAGTTCTCTATTCCCCAAGAGTAATTATCAGGTTATATTATCTGAAACAATTTGGAAAACAGTTGACTAGCTAATTGTAGTTTCACAATCACCTCAGTTCTTCTGTTTCTACTTTGCCGGTACATTTGTAGATTCCTCATTCTGGTGTGTGGTTCTCTCTGCTTCACTTTTAAGAATGGTATTGGTCAATGGAGGAAGTATGTCAGAGAAACTAACTCAGTATAATTGTGAGCAAATATCATAATGTGGCAAAGCCACCAAAGAGACTCTCACAGTAACTTGTACAATTGTCTTTAATCATTATTGTTACCTTTTAATGTTTGCCCTGTTTAAACAGCGCAGGATCGATAAAATCGCGATCTGACGTGATGACGTCATCATGTGGGTCACGTGACGTTCCCAATGGCGGGAAACGTGATGACGTGATGACGTCAGGGTTGGAGGGCATTTCCAGTTAGTCCTCGTGGAGTGAGCTAGTGTACAGACCTGTTTGGAATTTCTCCTGTGTTTTTGTTTTAATTAAACGAAGTTTGCTAACTACCAGTTTAGTTCACAGTGTTTTTGTTAGGAGTGCACAGACTCCTACAATAAAATAGATTGATTTTGGTGCAATGTGGAAGGGGCAACAAAAAATACTGATACAGCAATAATTATTGGGAAGGTTTTCCCAAGAGCTCCGTGGGTAGATGCACTGTGATGTGATATTGAGTCACACAAATCATAAAAGGGCCCAGAAAATAAAGTAATTCATTGTATGTAAAGAACTTTTGGGACGTGGCTGAAAGATGGGATGAGATGCTATATAAGTACAAGTTTCTTTCTTTTGCTTTGTCCTGATTTATCTGATCTCTGATGGGGAAGCATCAAGGAACTCACTGTTGCAGTCACCCTAGGCTTGTGGAAGAGAAAAAAAAATCAACCACAGTCCCACTTCTGATCATTAACTGCTGGAAAGTGCAAATATATACCGATGATGTGAGGACACAGTCACGCTTGGTTGTGATGCACTGGTGAAGGTGGGATCAAGCATGGATAGTGTGTTACTATCCAAACTCACAAGTGATAAATTGTGACTTTGTACGGTCAAAGCACTGGAGAGGTACCACCAATGCGACCTCTGCAAGATCCTGCAAATCCATTGGCAGGATAGGCGCACCAACGTCAGTGTTCTCGCTCAGGCCAACATCCCCAGCATCGAAGCTTTGACCACGCTCGATCAGCTCCGATGGACGGGTCACATCGTCCGCATGCCCGATACGAGACTCCCAAAACAAGCACTCTACTCTGAGCTCTGACACGGCAAGGAAACCCCAGGTGGGTAGAGGAAATGCTTTAAGGACACCCTCAAAGCCTCCTTGAAAAAGTGCAGCATCCCCATCGACACCTGGGAATCCTTGGCCCAAGACCGCTCAAAGTGAGAAGCATCCGGGAAGGTGCCGAACACCTTGAGTCTCTTCGCCGTGAGCAAGCGGAAGCCAAGCACAAACAGCGGAAGGAGCGCACGTCAACCCAAGCACCCCACCCACCCGCCCCTTCAACCACCGTCTACTCCACCTGTGACAGAGACTGTAGGTCCCGCATTGGCCTCATCAGTCACCTGAGAACTCATTTTTAGTGTGGAAGCAAGTCATCCTCGGTTCTGAGGGACTGCCTAAGAAGAAGTATTAGAAAAGTGCTGGTTTCCATGGAACTGTACATTAGCATAAGTTACCACTTTCAGGAGGGGAGAAAGCTGAAATCAATGCTGGGGGTGGGGGAAATGTGCACCTTCACTAATCTGACAGATTGTTGGAGAACCTGCCCAATTTTCATCCCATTGAAATCAAAAATATGTGAGTGGCCCAAACCATGGCAGATGAAATTTTATGCTGGCAAATGTCAAGTACTGTATCTAAAGAAGGGAAAATGGAAGACATACTTACTCCATAATGGTGTTGAAGTAGCTGAGGGTGAACCTAGGAGTTTTAGTAGACTTAACACTTGACCTATCGAACCAATGCAGAGTAGCAATCAATTAATGGCCAAAATAGTAGAATACAAGTCCAAGGAAGTCACGATCAAACCGTACAGTGCTCCAGTCAGGCCACATCCTGAGGAATGTGTCCAGTTCTGGTTGCCGAGAATCAAGGGAGACATGGAAGCACTGGACGCAGTGCAGAGCAGAGCCATGAAGCTGATCCTTAGTGTGAATTCTGTGAAAAGACTTGGGTATTTCAGCCTGGAAAAGATATGTCTGAGAGATAATCTTACAGAGGTACATAAAATAATAAATGGTATGGGCCGAATGGCCTGTTTCTGTGCCGTATATACTATGTAATCCTGTGTATGTATGGAAAAGGTTAATCCGTAATTCGACTTCAAAGTAAACGGTGGGAATAGAACAAGGGATCACAGTTCAAACTAGGGTTGATATCGGGAAGTTCTTCTTTACGCAGAGAGTTGTCAACATGTGGACTTGACGTCCGTGACAGAGTGGTGGAGGCAAAAACCCTGATTTACACAACGTTTGGTTATGATGCATTGGTGAAGACAGGATTGAGCATGGTGGTGATGTTTCCTGGATAGAATCAATTACACGCAGCAATGAGGGGGAGTATAGGTTCATTCTGGATGGATGGATTCCGATGGGTCAAATGGCCCTGCTCATCCATAAGTATCTTGTGCTTCTGTGACTCAAAATACTTCTGATTATCGCCTACCTTGTTCCTCTTATGCCCAGCATATAAAATTGCACGAGGCAGCTATATTCTTTTTATTGTAACTTTTATGACTAGGGTCAAAGCTTTTTAAAAAAAAAAATGTAACATTGAAAAATTATGTTGCAGTATTTAATCGAGTGTGGAAATGTAACCTTGCAGTAACAGCTGCATT
This sequence comes from Somniosus microcephalus, assembly GCF_052327205.1. Taxonomy (NCBI): domain Eukaryota; kingdom Metazoa; phylum Chordata; class Chondrichthyes; order Squaliformes; family Somniosidae; genus Somniosus; species Somniosus microcephalus. Next base: position 70,380,656 of record NC_141008.1, read on the forward strand.
GCATTATGGCTATGTGTAAAATGTGGTATGATCAGGTTTAAGGTCTTCCTTCTGTAACAGGAAAGCCATTTCTTGCAGCTTGGTCATTGCAACCTTGGTCATATTTAACTCGGGTTTTAGTCATTGCACAGCTTGGATACCAACACTTGCCCCGAGTTGCTGGCTAAATCTTTACAAATTGCTTGAGGTTGGTCGGGTTTTTGTTAGCGGGAGTACAAGAAAGATCCAGCATACAGCATCTTTGGCAGGTATGTATCTCATTGCCCACTTACAATTTTTAATTTTGACTTAAAAGGTTTATTTTTGTTCACTTGAAATGGTAGAAGTTACAAAATAGAAAGAGGCCATTTGGCCCAATCAGTCCGTGTGAGCAAATATACCTCATTATATTCACCTGCCCTGTTCCCATATCTCTTTACCCCCTTTTCCTTCATCTACCTATCCAATCTAATCTTGAATGACAGTTTCTGCCTCAACTACTGATCCTGGAAGTGAATTCCTCATCCTCACAACGTTCTGTGTAAAGAAGTTTCTCTCGCTCTTTGTTCTAATTTTTTTAAATCTATGACCCATTGTTTTAGACCCTTCAGCCATTGGACACAGTCTGCTCTAACTATCCTGTCCCATCCTTTCATGCTTTTAAATGGGAACAGTAGCGTAGTGGTAAAGTCACTGGGTTAATAATCCAGAGGCCTGGACTAATGATCTTAGAGATATGAGTTCAAATCCCACCACAGCATCTGGGGAATTTAAATTCAGTTAATTAAATAAATCCTTTAGGGAAAGAAATCTGCCATCCTTACCTGGTCTGGCCTATATGTGACTCCAGACACACAGCAATGTGGTTGATTATTAATCTGCCCTCTGAAATGGCCTGGCAAGTCACTCAGTTGTAACTCACTGCTACGAAACAAAATAATAAGAATGAAACCGGACAGACCACCCAGCATCGACCTCGGCACTGGCTACGGACATGGCAACGGCACACCCAGCTCCGTCAACCCTGTAAAATCCTCCTCACCAACTTCTGGGGACTTGTGTCAAAATTGGGAGAGCTGTCCCACAGACTAGTCAAGCAACAGCCTGACATCGTCACACTCACAGAATCATGCCTTTCAGCCAATGTCCCAAACTCCTCCATCACCATCCCTGGGTATGTCCTGTCCCACCGGCAGGACAGACCCAACAGGGATGGCTATATAGTCGGGAAGGAGCAGCACAGAGAGTCCTCAACATTGACTCCGGACCCCATGAAGACTCATGGCTTCTGGACGAGCCCCAATTGTTATTATTGAAAAGTCAACTTTTTATAGCTCCTGCTGATTACCACCTACTGCCTTCCCTCAGCTGATGAATCAGTACTCCTCCATGTTGAACACCATCTTCTTGGAAGAAGCACTGAGAGTAGCAAGTGGCACAGAATGTACTCTGGGTGGGGGACTTCAATGTCCATCATCAAGAGTGGCTCGGTAGCACCACTACTGACCGAGCTGGCCGAGTCCTGTAGGATGTAGCTGCCAGTCTGAGCCTGCGACAGGTGGTGAGAGAACCAACACGAGGGAAAAACCTACTTGACCTCATCCTCACCAATCTACCTGTCGCAGATGCATCTGTCCATGACAGCATTGGTAGCAGTGACCAACGCACAGTCATTGCGGAGACAAAGTCCCGTCTTCACCCTCCATCATGTTGTGTGGCACTACTACCGTGCTAAATGGGATAGATTCATAACAGATCTAGCAGCTCAAAATTGGGCATCCATGAGCAGCAGCAGAATTGTATTCCACCACAATCTGTAAACTCATGGTCCGGCATATCCCTCACTCTACCATTACCACCAAGCCAGGGGACCCACGCTGGTTCAATAAGTAGTGTAGAAGAGCATGCCAGGAGCAGCACCAGGCGTACCTAAAAATGAGGTGCCAACCTGCAGAAGCTGCAACACAGGACTACATGCGTGCTAAAAAGCGGAAGCAGCATGCGATAGACAGGGCTAAGCGATCCCACAATCGACGGATCAGATCAAAGCTCTGCAGTCCTGCCACATCCAGCCGTGAATGGTGGTGGACCATTAAACAACTAACGGGAGGAGGAGGTTCCATGAATATCCCCATCCTCATTGATGGTGGAGCCCGGCACGTGAGTGCAAAAGACAAGGCTGAAGCGTTTGCAACCATCTTCAGCCAGAAGTGCCGAGTGGGTGATCCATATCGGCCTACTCCCAAGGTCGCCACCTTCACAGAAGCCAGTCTTCAGCCAATTTGATTCACTCCACGTGATATCAAGAAATGGCTGAGCGCACTGGATACAGCAAAAGCTATGGGCCCCGACAACATCCCGGCTATCGTGCTGAAGACTTGTGCTCCAGAACTAGCTGCGGCTCTAGCCAAGCTGTTCCAGTACAGCTACAACGCTGGCATCTATCCGACAATGTGGAAAACTGCCCAGATATGTCCTGTCTACAAAAAGCAGGTCAAATCCAACCCGGCCAATTACCGCCCCATCCAGTCTACTCTCAATCATCAGCGAAGTGATGGAAGATGTCATTGACAGTGCTATCAAGCGGCACTTACTCACCAATAACCTGCTCACTGATGCCCAGTTTGGGTTCTGCCAAGACCACTCAGCTCCCAACCTCATTAAAGCCTTGGTCCAAAAATGGACAAAGGAGCTGAATTCCAGAGGTGAGGTGAGAGTGACTGCCCTTGACATCAAGGCAGCATTTGACCGAGTGTGGCATCAAGGAGCCCTAGTAAAACTGAAGTCAATGGGAATCGGGGGGGAAACTCTCCACTGGCTGGAGTCATACCTAACACAATGGAAGATGGTTGTGGTGATTGAAGGTCAATCATCACAGCCCCAGGACATCGCTGCAGGAGTACCTCAGGGCAGTGTCCTAGGCCCAACCATTTCAGCTGCTTCATCAATGACCTTCCCTCCAACATAAGGTCAGAAATGGGGATGTTTGCTGATGACTGCACAGCGTTCAGCGCCATTCGCAACTCCTCAGATAATGAAGCAGTCCATGCCCGCATGCAACAAGACCTGGTCGACGTTCAGGCTTGGGCTGATAAGTGGTGGGTAACATTCGCGCCACAGAAGTGCCAGACAATGACTATCTCCAAAAAATGAGAGTCTAACCACCTCCCCATGATGTTCAACAGCATTACCATCGCTGAATCCCCCACCATCAACATCCTGGAGGTCACCATTGACCAGAAACTTAACTGGACCAGCCACATAAATACTGTGGCAACAAGAGCAGGTCAGAGGCTAGGTATTCTGTGGCGAGTGTCTCACCTCCTGACTCCCCAAAGCCTTTCCACCATCTACAAGGCACAAGTAAGGAGTGTGATGGAATACTCTCCACTTGCCTGGATGAGTGCAGCTCCAACAACACTCAAGAAGCTCGACACCATTCCAGGACAAAGCAGCGTGCTTGATTAGCACCCCATCCACCACCTTAAACATTCACTCCCTCCACCACCGGCGTACCGTGGCTGCAGTGTGTACCATCTACAAGATGCACTGCAGCAACTCGCCAAGGCTTCTTCGGCAGCACCTCCCAAACCCGCGACCTCTTCCACCTAGAAGGACAAGGGCAGCAGGCGCATGGGAACACCACCACCTGCAAGTTCCCCTCCAAGTTACACACCATCCTGACTTAGAAGGATATCGCCGATCCTTCATCGTCGCTGGGTCAAAATCCTGGAACTCCCTCCCTAACAGCACTGTGGGAGTACCTTCACCACACGGACTGCAGCGGTTCAAGAAGGCGGCTCACCACCACCTTCTCAAGGGCAACTAGGGATGGGCAATAAATGCTGGCCTTGCCAGCGACGCCCACATTCCATATGCGAATAAAAAGAAACACTTCATTAATATCAACCATAATCTGCATTGTTCTAATAGAAACCCTTCAATTTTTCAAGTCTTTCTTCATACTTGCATTCCCTCATGCTAGGCAGCATCCTAGTAAATCTACATTATACCCTCTCTCAAGCTTTAATGTCCTTGTTATGGTGTGGCGCCCAATCCTGCACACAGTAGTCTTACTGAGTTCTTATTAAGGAGTTGTATAGGCTTGACTTTTCTATTCTATACCTCTTGTATTAAAACTAGAATTCCATTTTTTTTACAGCCTTCAATGCCCTGTGAACTTGTGTCCCCAAATCCTTCTGCTTTTCCATAGCACTGAGTCTATTTGCACTCAGTATAATTATGGCTGTGTTTTTTTTACCAAAATATATCATTTCACACTTACTGACACTGAATTCCATCTGTCACTATTTAGCCCATTCCCATGTGTCATCAATATCCCTTTATCGCTTCCTTTGATCTTCTAAAGGAAACAAGTGTACCTCCTATTTTGGTATCAGTAGCAAATTTCAATACCACTCCCTCTAGTCCTGTATCCAAATCATTGATATACACAATGAACGAAAGGGGCTTTCGAACTGAACATTGTGGGACACCACCACTGACTTCCAACCGCTCTGAAAAACTGCGCTGAACGCCGACTCTCTTTGTTTTCTCCCTTCTAGCCAATTTTTAATCCAGTTTGCTATCCTCCTCAAAGAAGTTTATGAGATTTGTCGAGCACAATCATCCCTTTTGAAATCCATGCTGACTACTTAGATTCATAGAATCATACAGCACAGAAAGAGGCCATTCGGCCTATTAGAACTGTACCAGTTTTAATTATTTCCTCTTTATCTAGATGCGTAGTAATTGCATCCTTAATTAAAGACTCTAAAATATTTTCCTACTACAGATATTAAACTAACTGGCCTGTAATTACCCAGATTAGCTCTGTCTCCCTTTTTAAAAACTGGAACAACATTGGCCACTCCACTCCTCTGGCATACATCCACCACACTCAATACAGCCCTGAAAATAATTTTTGGGACCTTGGCAATTTACTCCCTCATTTTTCTCGGGATCCTAAGATGAGTCCCATCAGGTGCTGGAGCTTTGTCTTCCTTCAACTTAATTAACTTCCCTAAACATTTTCTTTATCCATCATAATATCACTCATTGGGGGAGAAATTCGGTTGGCAGCGCCTTCAATTAGCGCCTAAAGAAGCTGAGAAGTGGGGCGTTAGCCAATTTTTGGCCGGGCGCAGTGAATCCAGCGCTTCCTCCCATATTGAGTGGGCATTTTGCGCCGGCGCTAAACCTTAGCGCCCACTCGCGGGCGCAGGCAGATCATGACATCATTTCAGTGTGCAATGCCTTTTGGACGCCCCGGACCGGAAATTCAGTGTTGCGCCCCTCCGTTCCACCTGGCGCTAATAAGGACTGCTTTCCTGGAACGTTCCCCAGTCGCTCTTGGGCTGGGGGGGGGCGCTCTTTAAAGGGGACTGCACTGGTATAAAAGCAGCAGCCATTTTGGGAGCACAACTTCCTCGAGACTTTCACAGAGTTGCTGAGCTGCACTCCGAGAGCCATTGCACCAGTGAGCCAGCGCTGGCCAGAGGAACTTCAGCCTTCTGACCATTACCTTGCTGCTGGTGAGCATTTACAACGTTAACAATTTCTTGTGCGCTATTATTATGGGGGCTGCATTGGAGGGGAATGTCCTGCTGCTGAACCATCTGGAAAGGGCACAGAGATGCAGGGAGAGAGGGGCAGGAATGGCCAGACAGAGGAGGGCCAACAGACGTCGCCACACCAGACCTTACGCTGCCAGGGTTTTCCGACAGCAGTTCTCTTACTTGAACATGTCAGAGGAGCAGTGTCTTAGAAGGCTGCGCTTCAGAAAGGAGGTGGTGACTGAGCTGTGCCACCTGCTTCAGCCAGATCTGCAGCCTCAGATAAGGTGCAGGACCTCTCTGTCGGTGGCTGTCAAGATGACTGTTGCCCTGAATTTCTATGCGAGCGGCTCCTTTCAGGCCGTAACTGGGGACATCGCCAACATATCGCAGTTTGCGGTGCATTGCTGCATCAGTCAAGTAACAGATGCCCTATTTAAAAGGAGGCGGCAGTACATCTCCTTCCCTGTGACATTGGAGAAGCAGCGGGAGCGCGCAGAGGGCTTCGCAGCAATAGCGGACTATCCCATGGTGCAGGGCGCCATTGACTGCACGCACGTGGCTTTGCGGGCGCCTGTTTTGAATCCGGAGGAGTTCCGCAACCGCAAGGGGTTTCATTCCTTGAATGTTCAGCTGGTCTGTGACCACCGACAGCTGATCCTCACAGTCAATGCGCAGTTCCCAGGCAGCAGCCACGACGCCTTCATCCTGCGCCAGACTTCAGTTGCAGACCTATTCGAGGCCCCGGCTCACCCAGGAGGCTGGCTTCTCAGTGACAAGGGCTATCCTCTGTGCCCATGGCTGATGACGCCGCTCCGTTCGCCCAGCACCCCTGCTGAAGAACGATACAATGAGAGCCATCAGGTGATGAGGAACATTGTGGAGCACACAATCGGCGTGCTGAAGCAGCGGTTCCGCTGTCTGGACCATTCTGGAGGAGCCCTGCAGTACTCACCAGAGCGAGTCTCCCACTTCGTCGTAGTCTGTTGCATGCTGCATAACCTCGCCATCCTACGCACCCAGCCAATGCCATCAGACATTGAAGCACCAGCGGAGGAAGAGGAGGAACAAACTGGAAGGGCCGTCCGTCAGAGGCTGATAACAAGCCGCTTCTAGGCCCCTCTGACGGAATGCTTGGAGCCATTCAAAGAGCAGGAATGGAACCGTTCGGATAACCCAAAGCCTATGAAGGGCAGTGAATGTAAATAGCAGACATCGCTACAGAAAGCAAAACTAACACAGTAACACATAAGTGCCTCGCACACCCGGGAGTCTATCCAAAACATTACTAACATTCAGACCAGCATCCACGGCCTTGATTTCTACAAATAAGACATCTCAGCTGCACCTTCTACTCTTTCCCCCTTGATGGTGATCTACTTCTCTTGCGAGATCAGCCCCTTCCCTCCCTGCAGCTCCTCCGTAATGGGACCCCAGTGGCTGCATCAAGGCTGGGGGAGGCCTGCTGGCTGTCCGAAAGCGCAGATGCCCCTGAGGGACGTCCTGGATGACCTCTGGCCTTGGAGGGCCCGGATGCTGACTGCTCCAACTGTGCATGGGTGGAAGCAGTCTGTCCTCCAGGTGGTGGCAGCTGCAGTGGAGACGTGCCAGCGGTGGCATCAGGAATGCTGACATCCTGAGAGCGGACAGCAGCTCCCTGGTCGACCGACACACTGGCACTCTGATGGGGCAGTACCGCAGCATGCGCACCAATCGGCTGGTCCACAGATTGATGCCCTGCTGTGGTGCTGCAAGGGCCCCGGGTAATCCCGCCTGATCCAGCGAGGGTGGCAGCAGTCATTGGTCACGTGGCCTCAATATGCGTCTGCATGAGACCAGCGAGTGACTGCGTGGCAGCACTCAGCACTTGCGTGGCAGGTGCCAGTGCTTCGGTGAAGCCCTGGACAGTCCTTTCCAGTGCAGCCCCGAAGCCGTGGACAGTCCTTTCCAGTGATGTCCCGAAGCCGTGGACAGTCCTTTCCAGTGCTGTCCCGAAGCCCTGGACAGTCCTTGCCTGTGCTGCCCCGAAGTCCTGCGCACTCCTTGCCTGTGCTGCCCCAAAGTCCTGCGCACTCATTGCCTGTGCTGCCCCGAAGTCTTGGACACTCCTTGCCAGTGTCTCGATGGATTCAGGCATCCTTGCCACTGCAGCCATGAGCTCAGTGTGCCTGAGCCCAGCCTGGGCGCTCATTTCAGAGAGGACACGCACCTCCTCTGCGCTCTGTGCAGCAGTACTCGCGGCCTGACTCGCCCTCCGGGGAGATGGCCCCCGAGCTTCCCTACCCCCCTTGCGTTGCTGTAGCCCGCTGGTTCCTGGAACTGCTTCCTCCTCAGAGCATTCCCCCCCCGCTCCCCTCCAGGGAAGTAGTCTCCCCAGTCTGCAGAGGGGCTGGCTCGCCTGAGCCTGGCAGGGATGGTCCGGCTTCCTCCTGCTCATCGCCGCTGGAGTCAGTGGCAGTGGCAGCTTGAGGGCCCGGCTCCCGAGCTGGTGATGCAGCATCTGAAAGCAGGGAGGTTGAAGAGTGGCTTTAGCGAAAGGACAGGGTGGCAGCAAGGGATGCAAGAGTGCTGCAATGCTCTGACATGGGTCCAGAGTGAAAAAGCATGCTGGTGGGGGGAACAAGTGGAAGGAGAGAGTTCAAAAAGGTGATGACCTTACCATCGCTGTGCACAATGGGGTCGGCAGCTCCAGTGGTGACAGGACCAATCATCCGGCTTCCAACAATCTGGTGGACTCATTCCTCCAGGTCCGTCAGTGTCTGCAGCTGAGGAGGGCCTCCTCCGGTACGAAGCTACTCCCTCTGGTTCCTGGCCAGCTTGGCCTGCAGGAGAATGGACGGGAAGTGATGAAACATGCTGACCTGAGCTGACATCACATGCCCCCCATGGTAGAATAGCCCTTCCATTATGCATTGAGCTGACATCACATGCTCCCCATGGTAGACTAGCCCTTACATTATGCATTGCGCTGAATGTGCGTGTGTGTTTCCAGAAAGGGCCATGGGTGCTGGCTGACAGATGGCCATTGGGGCTTCGCGCACCCTCTGGCCATAATGTCAGGAGCAGATGGAGGGATGAAGAAGATGGCGAAAAAGGCACTCACCCTAACGACCCGAGTGAGGTTGTTGAACTTCTTCCTGCATTGCACAGGAGTCCTGGGCACGATGCTGCTTGAGGTGACTCTTTGATAAACTTCCCTCCAAGCCCTGCGGTACTCGCTCTGATGAGGCCTCCTGCCATTGTCGGGGTACAGCAAAGCTCGCCGGCACTCCACTTCGCCAACCAAAGCATCCAATGCCCCATCGGTAAAGCGCTCCGCTCTCTGCCTCACCCTCTCCATATGTTCAAAGTCTGGAACGCCACAGAAAGCGCAGCGCCGATTTTGAGGCCTACAAGGCGCAGAGTGTGGCTGCTGCTCCTAATTGACCCGCCCCTTTAAGAGCTGGCCGGCGCCAGCATGTCTCGGGGTAATTGATTATTGACAGCACCTGCGCTGCGCCCGGCCGCCGACATATTGAGTAGCGCCACCGGGTTAGCGCCTTAAGACTCCCGTGCAACGCCTGAATCAACGCCGCAATCACCTTTAGGGGCGCAGCAACCCAATATCGCTCGAGGTGGCGATAAATTGCGCCTGGCGATAAAATTTGCGCAGCGCCAATTCTAGCGCCCCAAACGGGGCTATACCCAATTTCTCCCCCATTATGCTTTCAATGTCCTTCTCTGGGCTTCATAAATAGAGGCATTGAGTACAAAAGCAAGGAAGTTATGATGAACCTTTATAAAACACTGGCTTGGTCTCAACTGGAGTATTGTGTCCAATTCTGGGGACCGAATTTTAGGAAGGATGTGCAGGCCTTAGAGGGGGTACAGAAAAGATTTACAAGAATGGTTCCAGGGATGAGGGACTTCAGTTACATGGATAGACTGGAGAAGCTGGGGTTGTTCTCCTTGGAGCAGAGAAGGCCGAGAGGAGATTTGATGGAGGTCTTCAAAATCATGAGGGGTCTAGACAGAGTAGAGAGAAACTGTTCCCATTGGCAGAAGGGTCGAGAACCAGAGGACACAGATTTAAGGTGATTGGCAGCAGAACCAAAGGCAACATGAGGAAAAATGTTTTTACGTAGCGAGTGGTTAGGATCTGGAATGCACTGCCTGAAAAATTGCAGGGTTACGGGGAAAGGGCGGGGGAGTGGGATTAGCAGAAGTGCTCTTGCAGAGAGCTGGCACGGGCTCGATGGGCCAAATGGCCTCCTTCTGTGCTGTAACCATTCTATGATTCGTTAGTAAAGACCGATGCAAGGTGTTTATGAAATACCTCTGCCATTTTTTGATTATCATCTACAAATTGACAATCCTTCCTCGCAGGTATCCCACCTCACTTTCAACAATTCTCCTTTTACTGATATACTTGTAAAATGCTTGATTGTTCCTGTTGATGTTTTTGAATTTTTTTCCTCTTACTCCCTCTTAGCTTTCCTTATCCTGCACTTAACCTCTTTTCTTATTTTTTTCATATTCTACTTTAGTTCTTTTCATTATTGTTACTCTAATAGCTTTATAGTCCCTCTTTAAGTTTAATAGGTTTCAAACCTCTCTATTTATCGATGGAATTCTGAAACTACCAGTAGTTTCCTTTTTGAATGGAATAGAAACATAGAAACATAGAAGATAGGAGCAGGAGTAGGCCATTCGGCCCCTCGAGCCTGCTCCGCCATTCAATGCGATCATGGCTGATCATTCAAATTCAGTACCCTGTCCCTGCCTTCTCCCCATATCCCTTGATCCCTTTAGCCTTAAGAAATATATCCAACTCTTTCTTGAATATATTTAATGAACTGGCCTCCACCGCCCTCTGTGGCAGAGAATTCCACAGGTTCACCACTCTCTGGGTGAAGAAATTCCTCCTCATTTCAGTCCTAAATGGCTTACCCCTTATCCTTAGACTATGACCCCTGGTTCTGGACTCCCCGGCCATCAGAAACATCCTTCCTGCATCTAGTCTGTCCAGGCCTGACAGAATTTTATATGTTTCGATGAGATCCCCTCTCAATCTTCTAAACTCCAGTGAGTATAAGCCCAATCGACACAATCTCTCCTCATACATCATAGCAGCATGGTGGCATAGTGGTTAGCACTGTTGCCTCACAGTGCCAGGGACCCGGGTTCGAATCCGGCCTCGGGCGACTGTCTGTGTGGAGTTTGCACATTCTCCCCGTGTTTGCGTGGGTTTCCTCCGGGTGCTCCGGTTTCCTCCCACAGTCCAAAGATGTGCGGGTTAGGTTGATTGGCTATGATAAATTGACCCTTAGTGTTAGTGGGGATTAAATATGTGGGGTTACGGGGATATGTGTTGGTGTAGGGGTTACGGGGATCGGGTGGGATATGTGTCGGTGCAGGCTCGATGGGCCAAAATGGCCTCTATCTGCACTGTGGGGTTTCTGTGATTTCTGTGATTTCTGTGATTCCTGCCAGCCTGGTGAATCTTCGCTGCACTCCCTCCATGGCAAGAATGTCCTTCCTCAGGTAAGGCGACCAAAACTGCACACAATACTCAAGGTGCGGTCTCACCAAGGCCCTGTACAACTGTAGCAAGACATCCTTGTTCCTGTACTCGAACCCTCTTGCTACGAAGGTCAACATACCATTTGCCATCTTAACCGCCTGCTACACCTGCATGCTTACCTTTAGCGACTGGTGCACAAGAACACCAAGGTCTCTTTGCACTTCCCCTTCTCCCAATCTATTGCCATTCAAATAATAATCTGCCTTCCTGTTTTTGCCACCAAAGTGGATAACCTCACATTTATCCACATTATAGTGCATTTGCCATGTTTCTGCCCAGTCACCCAACCTGTCCAAATCGTACTGGATTTTCACGACATCCTCCTCACAGCTTACCCTCCCACCCAGCTTTGTGTCATCTGCAAATTTGGAGATATTACATCCAATTCCCTCGTCCAGATCATTAATATATATTGTGAATAGCTGGGGTCCTAGGACCGATCCTTGCAGTACCCCACTAGTCACTGCCTGCCACTCGGAAAATGACCCGTTTATTCCAACTCTTTGCTTTCTGTCCGCCAACCAGTTCTCTATCCAAGTCAATACCTTGCCCCCAATCCCATGTGCCTTAATTTTGCACGCTAATCTCTTATGTGGGACCTTATCGAAAGCCTTCTGAAAGTCCAAATACACCACATCCACTGGTTCTCCCTTATCTATTTTACCAGTTACATCCTCAAAAAATAAAATAAACTTAGTCTGTACTTTGTGAAGGAATAAGCCATATAACCTATTCAGAAAAATACACCATCTTGTGAAAGAATTCTGGCCTTATTTAAACATGACAAACTGGGTTTGGAAATTTAGAAACCGAACTATGAAATAACTGTGAAAGCATTCGGGCTATTGAGGTAAGACAGTTGTTGACCCTGAATAAATAACCTTATTGAAACAGAAGGTGAAGGGCTCCGACAGGCTGACCTTTGGGAACAAAAGCAATGGTTCACCCTGGATAAGGTGTTCTAATTTACACTTCATAAAGAGGCACATAAGATAAGGAACATCTGCCCTCGTAAAGATGACATAAAGTAAGGAACACCTGCCGTCACACCGTTTTTTATATGGTAAACGTCGAACACCTAGAGATGAGACATGATTCTGTAATGCTACCAGCTGAGCTGGCAGTAAGAGTTGCAGAGGTCGGCAGTAAAATGACTAGAGATAATTAACTTGCATCAGCAGAAAACCTTAAAGGACATACCACTGGAAAACGATATTAATATTGAACTCTCAAATGGGATAACAGACTCGCTTTAATCGGACAAAGCGATTCTCGGCTTCAAAGGCGGCTCTGTAGTCTACCACACCTTGTACCTCGGGGATCAAAGGTATTTGATATTGGTGGATATCCTGTAGAATACTTTAAGAACTGTAATACTGTAACAAAGTTAAGATTTGAAAGTAAGATTCTCTGTTAAAAAGATTGTGGGCTAAAAATTCAGTTGGCGCCGTTTGGGGCGCCAAGCTCGCCTGGGCGCTGGAATTACCGCTGTGAGCGGAGCCACTTGCGCCATCTGGATATTCAGTTTCTGCGCCCCAAATGGAAGCGGGCCGCTAATCGAGGCTTCCCGCGCCCTGCTTGGGGCGCTGAAACTGAATATCGGCGCGCTAAGGGCCGCAGCGCCACCCGCTGCGGCACGGCATGCTGCGGTACTGCAGGCCTTCCTCCCACTGTTAAGGGGGAGGTGCCTGCAACAGCGCGATCCCCGCTCGCGAGTGCCGGCAAATGAGCCCGGCACCAAGGAGAAGTGCCGGGCTCTCAGGAAACAGCCGGCAATGCCGCGGGGGGGGGGGTGTAGGAGGCCGGGGACGGAGGTGCTGGCAGGCGGCGGCCGAAAAAGCGGCCGGCCGCACCTCCACCTTAACTAGCGCCACTACCGCCACAGGTAGGCCCCTGTGTACCGGTCGCTATTTGCGGCCGGCGCTGAAGAGGCGGGCGCGACCAAATATGGTCATCGGGGCGGGAGCGGGGCGCTGCGCACACCGATGACGTCATCGGTGGCGGTGCAGCGCTACAGGCTAACGCCGCCATTAGCGCCCCGCTAAATATCGCGGTAGGTGTGGCCAGTGGCGCTAAAGCCACTGAGTGCCCTCTTTGGGCGCAAACTGGTGGCGCAGCCCACTGAATTTCTAGGCCTGTGTGTTTTCTCTTTTTGGAACTGTTAATGTTGCGATTGACTCACTAACTAAATTGCATGTTGGTTCTTTAATAAATCTATATATTTTTAGAATTGTCTCACATAAGACTTCTGTATCAAAAACTCGCAAACTCAATCTCTGTACACTCTTTGGTGAGGAGTTGCAGAATTCTGAGGGAATTTTCCGGACCCTCATAATATTCAGAATGTTACAGTCTATCTAAATTTATTAAAAGTGCTATCTGGAGGACGGTAACATTCTCGGGTTGTTCCTTTCCTTTAGGGAGAGATAGTCCAGACCTTTAGACCCAATTAAGTGTCTTTAGGATTCGGCTACCTCAAGCTTTAGTTGAAAGTGAACGTCTGAGAAATACGCTTGATCCAGGGTAGCCCTAAAGGGGCTAACGCTAGTAATTATCCCTTCACCTTTGCAATCTCTATTCATTCTACTGCTGCTCTGATGTCCTATGGTGGTGTTATGATAAAAGCATGAACCCAGGTTGATTATTAGTCAATGCACACACTGAAATCAGCAGCCATGACTGCAGACCTGTGCAAGCAAATATCCTAAGTCACACCCTAAAACAGAGCAGTACAGTTCTAAAGATGAATCGAATGCTCTTTTCCGTACTTAATTACCAGAAGTATATTTAAGAGTCTATTTGTGCCCAGATCTCCTTGGTGGTCTATAAGTTTAGATCTAGCCCTTTTATGGTTTTGTATTCTTACAAAAGTCATGCCATATTTTCTTACATGAGCTTGTTAAATGTTACTGGACTTGCATTGTATGTGGGTGTAATATACTTTCATGGATCTCTTAGTGTTGGGGTTAAGACTGCTTGGCAATTGGATCAGTATTTGCAGAGATCCGGTCCGTATGGATTTCCCCCACCCTGCAATTCATTGAGCCTCCAAAGCAATGCATTAGCTTTCTTATATGCGACTTTCAGAATCATTTTGGTAAAACAGTAGAGGTGACTGTATCCTGATTACCTAATCTTAGTTTCCCTGCCAGCAAACTAGCTGCCATGGCAACATTTGAAAGTCCTGCTACAGAACATGGCCTTTTGGCTCGAAATCTCATTAAAAGAGGCTAAGTGACCGTGGGGGCACATAAGCCATCCTCATTGAAAATTTTAGGCTACGATTCACTTGACTTTACTCTTTTTTTTCTGTTCATGAGGTTAATGTACCTTGATTTTAATCATTTCTTTTCCCCAAAGCATGTACAGATGGACTTATTGATTCCTTTTACTTCTGATTCTTCACTTCATTAGCCGGAGTGTGAAAAGTTAGGTTCTAAAGATTATTATCCACTGTTCAGAGTCCTGCTTTCATGTTTCTGAGGTGATTGTAACATGGTGTGATCATCAAAGGCACTGCCTTAAATGTCACACACACCTTTTTCTAAATTGACACTTGATCAAAATGTCACATTATGTTAGGCCATGCAGATGACAGAAGTCAATGGATTGCAAAGTCGATAAAAGACAATCAAGTACTTGAAGATGAGATTTTGTGGTGCGAGTCTAAAAAGAATACACACAGTTGAGGATTTCAGTAGAATCCAATAAAGTGAACTAAATAGGAGATGCACAGTAAAAAAAAAATGAAGGTTGAACGGGAGCAAATCTGTCTCGATCTGTTTTTAGTCTGCAGAGCTTGATTTAAAAATAAACTTAACATGTGTTCCATGATTTTTAGGACAATCTTTGTAAAAAGATTCACTTTGTTTCTTCATACTTGAAAATATCTCCAGCTTTGGTTATAATACATGGACCTAATATTTCCTAAGGAGGCTGAAAGGATGTAACCTGTCACCCCTGATCCTCTCTAACTTTTACCGCTGCACAATAGAGAGCATCCTGACAAACTGTATCACATTATGGTATGGCAGCTGTAGCTACTATGACCGGAAAGCCCTGCAGCGGGTAGTCAAAGCTGCCCAACGCATTACCGGCACCCGGCTACCGACCATAGAGCACCTATACCAGAAACGCTGTTTACGGAGGTCACGGACCATCATCAAAGACCCTACCCACCCCAGCCACAGTCTGTTCGCCCTCCTGCCATCTGGGAGACGCTACAGATGCATTCGCACCCGTACGACCAGATTTAGGAACAGCTTGTTTCCCAGGGCTGTCATCCTACTGAACTCCACAAATAAACTCTAAAGCCTGCACATCTGCCAATGCACTTTATTATGGTTATGTTTATGTTAATGTATTACAAGCCAAATGAATGTTGAATGTTTAAATGTCTTAATCTAAATGTACACTCTCGGGAGCCGCAAGCCTACATTTCGTTGTACTGCACTTGTGCACTAACAATGACAATAAAGTTGATTATTATTATTATTAATAATATGCTCCACAACTGATGTCCCCATGCTGCACACCATTTGTGACTAAAGGTGGAATGCGACCTGCTCTCGGGGATCTGTCAACGTTGCATTGAAACAGGTTCCCAGGAAGTGAATAAGAGCCATTCAGAGTGTGTGGTTTTCTGTCCATGTGGGGGGAATCACTTTTGGGTTGATTTTAATCGTACTTCCCAGTGGGGGGGCGGGGGGGGGGTTGGTCAGTTAAAAATGAGGGTGTTACTCACCTGTTTGTAACTCGACCCTTTCCCACCATTGCCGATTTTAACCTGCAGGGTTCTCCAGGTGGATGAGGCGCCCAACTAAAGCAGGCAGAGGCCTCACGAACCAATGCAAGTCGGGGTCCTGGTATGTCGATAAGACCCCAATTGCATTTTAACTGGGGGGTGAACGGGGTAACCCCCCCCCCCCCGTGCCTTTCCCGCCAGTTTGAAGCAGTTTTTTTGCTGGTCTTCAGGCAGAAGAGGCCCTCTAAGGTAAGTGCAAAACTTTCCTTTGTGGGGCTAGGAGGAGCAGATGTACTCCTCCAGGCCCCACAAGGAAAGTCGTGGCCTCCCCTGCCCCAGAATCCCCCCTTCTCTTCCACACTATCAAAATCCCCGTCCCTGTTACTTGCCAATAAGCCGGCTAGGAGCTTTTCCTCGTCCTCGTCCCTCCTATTCCAGGCTCAAAGTGGACCACTGGCATATAAATGAGGCATAGGAGATAAAATACCCCGAGCTTGAAACTTAGGCCAGTGAGTGCATTTTATACTCACCCGGCCCCCAGCTTGCCTGGAACCCACTCGGGGGGTTAAAATCAACCCCTTAGTCTCTGCACAGCACCTCCCTGAGGTGGCAGGATGTCCTGAGGTTGTGAAAGATGCTGTATAAATGCAGGTTTTTCTTTCACATACGAGGCTTATGCTAGTCAGAGGGAGAATAGCATTCAAATTGTCACAACTCTTTTCTTAACGGCAATATTCAGCTTGTGTAAGATTCTAATTATATGCTGATATTGGAAGCTAATCATTAACGAAGATTATTTAGCTCTATTCGTGAGTGTGGTAAAGACAGAACGTGGAGCCCATAACCCTATATTTAGAGGATAATTTCTCTGTAAATAGGTACCCAGACATTGAAATGCAATTACAGCAATTTTGAAAGTAAATCTCGAGCATAATTCAACAGTGTCACATTAAGTATGCAACAAAAATAAATTGCAATGCTTCATTCCTTGGTAGGACTAAAATTTTAAGTGGAGCAATATGGAGGTGGAGCATTACAAGTCTCAATGGATTCATAGCCAACATACTGCTGACATTGCTCATTGATGATGTTTAGTCATCGCTACTGGATTGCGGAGAAGACTTTCAAAATAAAAGCGCAAGAAGACAAGAAAAAGAGCAGGCCCCTCGAGCCTGCTCTGCCATTCATTAAGATCATGGCTGGTCTTCGAACTTAACTCCACTTTCCTGCCCGAACCCCATATCCCTTGATTCCCCATGAGTCCAAAAATCTATCGACTCCGCCTTGAATATACTCAACGACTGAGCATCCACAATCCTCTGGGGTAGAATTCCAAAGATTCACAACCGTCTGAATGAAGAAATTTCTTCTCCTCTCAGTCCTAAATGGCCGACCCATTGCCCTGAGACTATGGGTGCAATCTTGCAAGCTCTGGGGAGGCGGGTATGGAGGCGGGACTGCCGGGGAAATGGCAGAATTTGTGGGGCGGGTGCCCAACCCGCCCCCAACCCGCCCCCAACCTGCCTCCATGCCATCTTCTCAGGAGGCGGGTAGCTGTCCCGCGCCGGGTCCCATCTCCTTGGAGGCGGGAAGGGATTAAAGCCTATTAACTGCCTATTAACAGGTAGTTAACAGGCAGAAAATAGGATTATCCCCTTTTTGCCCTCACAAGTGCGGGCTTCCCGAAAGCTCCGAAACCCGCCGGGTCACCGAGGCGAGTAGGGGGCTTGCAGGGGTCGGAGGGGTGCAAAAGTGTGATGTAAAGGTGAGTGATGGGTACAAGAGTGGACAGGTGAGTATCTGAGGTAAGTGCAAAGTGTTAGTAAAAGTGTACTTACCTTTGTTTCTTCCTGCAGGCTTCAGTCGGTGGGTATGCGGAGAGTCTCGCACCTCCGCAGTCGAGATGACAGATGGCTGTTGCTTTCTCCAATGCAACAACCACCTTATTTCTTCAAAAGAAAGATGTTTGATGAGGTCTTGAATTCAAGACCTCATCAAACTACAGAGAATGTCAGTGTTTGACAGCTTCACAGAGCTGTCAAACGATGACAATTCATCTGTCAAAACGTTTTGACAGATGAAATGTCATACGTTGACGTTCTCTGTAACCGGCTTTCCCTTAATTGGCCTGCTGTGCCTGCTGGGTGGGCTTAACAAAGTCAATCAAGGGAAAATAGCGTGGGTTGGCCAGAAGTTGTTGGAGGAGGGACTGAAACCCAACAAGTGGGAGTCCCACCTCCAAAAGCTGCCCATTGAGAAAATCACCCCCAATGACCCCTAGTTCTAGACTCTCCAGCCAGGGGCAACAGCCTCTCAGCATCTACCATGTCAAACCCTCTCAGAATCTTATATGTTTCAATGAGCTCGCCGCTCATTCTTCTAAACTCCAAAGAGTATAGGCCCATTCTAGTCAATCTCTCCTCATAGGACAAATGGTAGGATACTGAGAAGTGCAGAGGAACAGAGGAACCTTGGAGTGCATATCCACAGATCCCTGAAGGTAGCAGGGCAGGTAGTTAAGGTGGTTAAGAAGGCATATGGGATACTTTCCTTTATTAGCCAAGGCATAGAAAATAAGAGCAGGGAGGTTATGCTTAAACTGTATAAAACACTAGTTAGACTATAGCTAGAGTACTGTGTACAGTTCTGGTCACCACGGGGGGAATTTTCCCAGCCCTGAAGAGGTGGGTTTGGAGATGGGACTGCTGGGAAAATGGCAGAAACTGTGAGCGGGTACCGACCCCGCTCCCAACCTGCCTCCGTGCCATCTTCCCGGGAGGCGGGTCCCCGAGTCGAGCAGGGACCCGTCTCCTCGAGGCGGGAAGGGGATTACAGCCAATTAACTGCCTGTGAACAGGTAGTTAACAGGCAGTTAAGAGGATTATCCCCATTTTATCCCTGCAAGTGCGGCTTTCCGACGGCTGCGAACCTCGCCACGGTCAGCGAGGCGAGTAGTGTGTCTCCGGGGGTGAAAGGGATCAAAAGTGCGCTGTGGAGATGAGTGATGGGTGCAAGTGTGGAGAGGTATGTATGAGAGTTGAGTGTGTAAAGTGTTAGAAAATGTTTGCTTACCTTTGCTCCTTTCTGCAGGCTTCAACCCTTGGGGATCCGGAGGTGCCTCATCTCAATGGCAGAGATGACAGAATGGCTGCTGCATTCTCAGATGCAGCAGCCATCTGATTTCTGCTGAGGAGAGAGGTTTTGGTGAGTCTTTGTGCAAGGACTCACCATAGAACAGAGATTGTCAGTGTTTGACAGCTTCTCTAAGCTGTCAAACGCTGACAATTCATCTGTTAAAATAAGCCATGTAACCTTTTCAGAAAAAGACACCATCTTGTGAAAGAATTCTGGCTTTATTAACACATGACAAACTGGGTTTGGAAATTTAGAAACCTAACGATGAAATAACTGTGAAAGCATTCTGGCTATTGAGATAAGACAGTTGTTGACCCTGAATAAATAACCTTATTGAAACAGAAGGTGAAGGGCTCCGACAGGCAGACCTTTGGGAACAAAAACAATGGTTCACCATAGATACGGTGTTCTAATTTACACTTTATATGGTAAACGTCGAACACCTAGAGAGGAGACAAGATTCTGGCTGAGGTGGCTGTAAGAGTTGCAGAAATCGGCAGAAAAATGACTAGAGATAATTAACTTGCATCAGCAGAAAACCTTAAAGGACATACCACTGGAAAACGGTATAAATATTGAACTCTCAAATGGGATAACAGACTCGCTTTAATCGGGCAAAACGATTCTCGGCTTCAGAGGCGGCTCTGTAGTCTACCACACTTTGTACCTCGGGGATCAAAGGTATTTGATTTTGGTGGATATCTTGCAGAACACTTTAAGAACTCAATACTGTAGTGAAGTTAAGATTTAAAAGTAAGATTCTCTGATAATAAGATTGTAAGTTTTCTCTTTTTGGAACTGTTAATGTTGCGATTGACTCACCAACTGTAAATTGCATGTCGGTTCTTTAATAAATCTATATATTTTTAGAATTGTCTCACATAAGACTTCTGTATCAAAAACTCGCAAACTCAATTTCTGTACACTCTTTGGTGAGGAGTCGCAGAATTCTGAGGGAGTTTTCCGGACCCTCATAATATCCAGAACGTTACAGTCTAGCTAAACTTATTAAAAGTGCTATCTGGACGGTAACATTCTCGGGTTGTTCCTTTCCTTTAGGGAGAGATAGTCCGGACCTTTAGACC
Source organism: Somniosus microcephalus (assembly GCF_052327205.1). Lineage (NCBI taxonomy): Eukaryota > Metazoa > Chordata > Chondrichthyes > Squaliformes > Somniosidae > Somniosus > Somniosus microcephalus. Next base: position 70,400,717 of record NC_141008.1, read on the forward strand.
CAACTAAGCGTCTTTAGGATTTGGCTACCTCAAACTTTAGTTGAAGGTGAACGTCTTGAGAAATACGCCTGATCCAGGGTAGCCCTAAAGGGGCTAGGACTAGTAATTATCCCTTCAAGATGAAACGTCATACGCTGACGTCCTCTGTCATTGGCTTTCCCTTAATTGGCCAGCTAAGCCCGCTGGGCAATCAAGGGAAAAGAGCGTGGGTTGGCTGGATGTCGTTGGGGGCGGGACAAAAACCCGACAACCAGCAGTCTCACCCCCCAACTCGCTCCCATTGATAAAATCCAGCCCCACATTACAGGAAATATCTGATTGCACTAGAGGGGGTACAGAGGAGATTTACGAGGATGTTGCCAGGACTGGAGAATTTTAGCTATGAGGAAAGATTGGATAGGCTGGGGTTGTTTTCTTTGGAACAGGGGAGGCTCAGGGGAGACTTAATTGAGGTGTAAAATATTATGAGGGCCAAGATAGAGTGGATAGGAAGGATCTATTTCCCTTAGCAGAGAGGTCAATAACCACAAGGCACAGATTTAAAGTAATTGGTGGAAGGATTAGAGGGGAGTTGAGGAGAACCTTTTTCACCCAGAGGGTGGTGGGGGTCTGGAACTCACTGCCTGAAAGGGTGGTAGAAGCAGAAACCCTCATCGCATTTAAAAAGTACTTGGATATGCACTTCAAGTGCCATAACCTACAGGGATATGGGCAAAGAGCTGGAAAGTGAGATTAGACTGGAGAGCTCTTTTTTGGCCGGCACAGACACGATGGTTTGAACGGCCTCCTTCTGTGCCATAAATTTCTATGTTTCAATGATTCTATGACCACCCTCTCATCCCAGGAATCAATCTAGTGAACCTTTGTTGTACCCCCACTAAGGCAAGTATATCCTTCCTTAGGTAAGGAGACCAATATTGTTCACAGTACTCCCGGTGTGGACTCACCAAAGCCCTGTACAATTGCAGCAAGACTTCCTTACTCTTATACTCCTTCTTCTTCTTAGGCAGTCCCTCGGAACTGAGGATGACTTGCTTCCACATTAAAAATGAACTCGCAGGTGGCTGATTAGCCCAATTACTCCAACCCTCTTGCAATAAAGCTAACATACAATCTGCCTTCCTAATTATTTGCTGTACCTACATGCTAACTTTCTGTGTTTCGTGCACGAGGACACCCAAATCCCTCTGAACACCAACATTTAATAGTTTCTCACCATTTAAAAAGTATCCTTATTTTTCTATTCTTCCTACCAAAGTGAATAGCCTCACATTTCCCCACATTATACTCCATCTGCCACCTTCTTGCCCACTCATTTAACCTGTCTATATTGCTTTGCAGGCTCTTTGTGTCCTCCACAGCTTACTTTCCCGCCCAACTTTGTCTCATCAGCAAACTTGGATACTTTACATATTGAATTAAGAATGCACTGTGCTAAATATGTTTTCAATTTTTACTTTTTTAAATTAAGTGGCAATTTTCAGTTAAGGGTCTTGACAGAATCTAGGAATGGATATGAACAGTCAGTATTTACTGGATTTTTAAATTGGCATTTATTTCCTCACGACTTGAGCACAAAATCTAGGCAGTACTGAGGGAGTGCTACACTTTTGGAAGTGCCATCTTTTGGATGGGACATTAAACCTCTCAGGTGGATGTAAAAGATCCCACGGCACTATTTGAAGAAGAGCAGGAGGGTTCTTCCCGGTGGCCTATATTGATCCCTCAACCAACATCACTAAAAGCAGATTATCACATTGCTGTTTGTGAGAGCTTACTGTGCGCAAACTGGCTGCCGCGTTTCCTACACTACAACAGTGACCACACTTCAAAAGTACTTTATTGGCTGTAAAGCACTTTGGAACATCCTGAGGTCATGAAAGGCGCTATAGAAATGAAAGTCTTTCTTGTATCATTTGTGGTGTCGATCCTGATATATAGAGGCTCATTTCTGTCTGCTTACTGCCCCATTTTTCAGCATGAATAGGGCAGTAGCGGTACAAAAATTGAAAGAAAAAATAAGTTTTGTTTCCACCGGAGGCCCACCCGTTGTGATATTCGAGCCGGTCTCGATTTGGGTGGCCAACGCCCCCAACAGAAACAGGGAGGACCCTCATCAATATATTGAAATGAGGGTCTTATGATGTGATTAGGACCAGGACCAGGACCAGGACACCATTTTTGTGTGAGTCAGCACAGCCACCACTGTTTTCCTAAATCTGCCCACAAATCACGGGCGGTACCGGGTGGGAAATGGACAGTTCCAGTGATATTTAAAGAGGCAGTCACCTATTCTAATATAAATTGCTATAAATGTTTGCTTCTATTTCTGTTGATTTTGAGTGCAGAATCACCGCTTTTACTTGCAGTGTCTGGACATCTTAAGTGAGATCGAGGGTACCGGCAACACGGCTCCTCTGTGAATGGGAATCCTTTGCCCATTAGCTTCTGGTGAGAGAAAGAGGAGCAGCAGCAAGAGATGGAAGGACCACCTGGAGCTGCAGCTGGTGGGAGACCATAGAGGAGGTGGAGGGCTTGCAGACATTCTTACCCTCCCAATAGGGTGTACAGGCCCAGAGCGACATTTCTGCAGTTTGCAGAGGAGCAGTGCACTTCTCCAAGAAGGCTGTCCTAGATCTACTGCAACCAGACTGGCAACCCACTGCCAGGGATGACACTGCATTGCCTGTTGCGGTCAAGGTTACTATTGCCCTCAATTTTTTTTGCCTCTGGCTCCTTCCAGGCTGCAACAGGAAATGTCAGCAACTTTTGTCAGTCTGCAGTTCATGATTATATTAAGCAGTTGACTGATTCCATGTTTGCTAACAATTTCTTCACATTCACTATGGACAACTGAATACAGCAAGATAGGGCACTGGGATTCATAAAAACTGCAGGGTGACCCCAAGTCCAGGGCGACATTGACTGCACAGGCATTGCCAAGCGGGCTCCTGCAGACAAGCCCGCTGCCTTCATGAATCACAAAGGCTTCCAATCCCTTATTGTGCATCTGGTGAGTGATCAGCAGCAGCATGTATGTATATGTATGTATGTATGTGCCCGCTATCCTGGCAGAAGGCATAATGCTTTTATCTTGCACCAATCCTCCATCCTCTCCACTCTTTTCCCCTGCACAGATAGTGAGAGGCTGGCTTTCTGGGCACCAGGGCTAGCCCCTGCATAATTCACTCATGACTCTTCTCAGAAACCCCCGCCAGCCGAATTACGTTGCAATCAGATTCACGGGTTGAATAGAGCCCTCACTGCGCAGAACATAGAAGTGCTCAAGCAACAATCCCTCGGCTCCTTCCAATACAGCACAGAGTGTCCCATATCAAAGTGGTTTCAGAACTCAGCTCCGCAGCCATACAGAGAGAGAGGGGGGGGGTCAGTGGACCAACCTCCTGAAGATGTGTTGTCACTAACTCATATCATCCCAATCACCACCACAGAGATCGGCACCCTGAGTGCTATGACGGTGAGTTAGAGGGGTCTACACAGGGTGATTTACTCAGCACAAGTGAGCAGCAACAAGTGCACATGGAAAGGCAAGCCAGGAAATGGCTCACTGGGCAGCATGCTCGGGTCCTAGCTCCGCTAAAGAGGACAGAGCTGCAGCCTTTAAGGGTCCAGGCTTTGAAAACATTATTGGTACACCAGCAATTGCTCAATGCATTGGACAGCCTGCCAGGAAGCTATGGCCACATGGTGGAGGAATCCCCTCTCAACATGTGTGGAGTTTTGGTACATGGCATCAACACTCTGAAGTCAACCCTGGAGCATGTGGTGACCTCAATAGATACTGCAGCTGCCTTGCAGGAGTCTGTGGCACCAGCACCTCTGAGGGATGGTTATACTGAGGCCCTGCAGGCTCGCGGATAGGGGCTTCAGTTGCATCGCGGACCTCCTGCAGTTTGCTCTCCTGCAGGTTAGTGGGAGTGCGGGGCTGCAGCCCCACAGCAGGGGCAGTGGTGCAATGGGAATGGAGCATTTTGCCCCTCTCTCTGGATGGCAGCATGTCCTGGTAACATCACATAAACCTTTCGCAGCACTCCAGCCAGGCCCTGGGGGCGATGCTGCTGGCACTGAAGTAGGACTTCCTTCCTGGCCTTAGCTTCTTCAACAAGTGCCTCCACCTACAGGATGGGAATATTGGGAGGCTCTGGCCATCATCATTGTGTTGCTGTGCCACAAAAATGCTTTCCTCACATCACCACTGAAAACAATAGCTCCCCTTTAACCAGCGGCCGACCTGCCAGATTTCCACCATCCCAAATAATGAGCTGCCTATGTAAGATTATAGTCATTTACTTATTAATTTGTCTATTGACACGTATTTTCTTTATACACATGCATGCAGTTACTAATTTGTTTATTAATACTTACTTTATATAAATACACCACCTCCAAGTTCCCCACCAAGTCACACACCATCCTGACTTGGAAGTATATCGCCGTTCCTTCATCGTCGCTGGGTCAAAATCCTGGAACTCCCTCCCTAACGGCACCGTGGGAGTATCTTCACCACACGGACTGCAGCGGTTCAAGGAGGCGGCTCACCACCACCTCAAGGGGCAACTAGGGATGGGCAATAAATGCTGGCCTTGCCAGCGATGCCCACATCCCATGAACGAATTAAAAAAAAATATATGTAATCATAATTAGCTCACAAAGCAAAGTAACCAATCATAACCAGCTTAGCGAAAAGACTGATGGGAAAAACACTGATCAGCTGGACATTTTTATCACCGTAGACCATAGCTGAACAAAACACAGTGAAAAGGCATGAAGTCACAGACCTTGGGAAGACAGGAGTTTAATAACTTGGGGAAAACAAGACAACTGGGGCTAAAATCTATTCAACCATAGAAGCCAGACTGGTAAGAGGGCTTTAAACTGATTAGTGGGGGGGAGGTTTTAAGAGAGCGAAAAATAAAAATGACAGCGGAGAAGGCAATAGAGCAAGGTAGCAGTGGGGGAATTAAAAACCAGAGCGTGTCAGGAAGGGACAGAATGTATAATGATAAAGGTAAAGTAGTAAAAGGGGTAAAAGCAGGAATAAATTGTCAGAAAACATATTTGAAAGTTCTTTATCTGAATGCACGCAGCATTCGTAACAAAATTGACGAGTTGACGGTACAAATAACTACACATGGGTATGATCTGGTGGCCATTACGGAAACATGGCTGCAAGATAATCATGACGGTGAACTAAACTTACAAGGGTATTTGACAATTAGGAAGGACAGACAGGAAGGAAAGGGAGGTGGGGTTGCTATGTTAATCAAGGATGGAATCACTGCAATAGTCAGAAATGATATTGGGTCAAAGGATCAGGATAGTGAAACAGTTTGGGTGGAGATAAGGAATAATAAGGGGAAAAAGTCACTAGTGGGCGTAGTCTATAGGCCTCCTAACAGTTGCAACTCTGTTGGTCGGAGTATAAATCAGGAAATAGTTGGGGCTTGTAATAAGGGAACAGCTATAACCATGGGGGATTTTAACTTTCATATTGACTGGACTAATCAAATTGGGCATGGCAGCATTGAGGAAGAGTTCATAGAGTGTATTAGGGACGGGTTCCTTGAGCAGTATGTAACTGAACCAACCAGGGGGCAGGCAATCTTAGATCTGATCCTGTGTAATGAGACAGGATTAATAAAAAATGTCCTAGTAAAGGATCCCCTTGGAATGAGTGACCATAATATGGTTGAATTCCAAATTCAGTTTGAGGGTGAGGGAGTTGGATCTCAAACCAGCGTACTAAGCTTAAATAAAGGAGACTATGAAGGTATGAGAGTAGAATTGACTAAAGTTGACTGGGAAAACAGATTAAAGTGTAAGACGGTACAAGAGCAGTGGTCTACATTCAAGGAGATATTTCACATCTTTCAAGATAAATATATTCCACTGAGGAAAAAGGGGAGTAAAAGAAAAGACAGCCAGCCGTGGCTTAGTAAAGTAATAAAGGATAGTATTCGACTGAAAACAAGGGCATATAAATTAGCCAAATCTAGTGGGAGGATAGAAGATTGGGAAGCATTTAAAAGCCAGCAAACAATAACTAAAAGATTAATTAAGAAAGGGAAGATAGATTATGAAAGTAAACTAGCAAAAAATATAAAAACAGATAGCAAGAGTTTCTATAGCTACATAAAAAGAAAAAGGGTGGCTAAAGTGAACGTTGGTCCCTTAGAGGATGGGACCGGGAAACTAGTGGTGGGGAACATGGAGATGGCAAAGACGCTGAACAAATATTTTGTATCAGTCTTTACAGTAGAGGACACTAAAAATATCCCAACACTGGACAAACAGGGGGCAATGGGGGGGGGCGAAGAGCTAAACACGATTAAAATCACTAAGGAGATGGTACTCAGTAAAATAATGGGACTTAAGGCAGATAAATCCCCCGGACCTGATGGCCTACATCCTAGGGTCTTGAGAGAAGTGGCGGTAGGGATTGTGGATGCATTGGTGATCATTTTCCAGAACTCCCTGGACTCAGGAAAGGTCCCGGCAGATTGGAAAACTGCTAATGTAACACCCTTATTTAAGAAGGGAAGTAGACAAAAAGCTGGAAACTATAGACCAGTTAGCCTAACATCTGTGGTTGGCAAAATGTTGGAGTCCATTATTAAGGAAACAATAACAGAGCATTTGGATAAACATAATTTAATAGGACAGAGTCAGCATGGTTTTACGAAGGGGAATTCATGTTTGACAAATTTGCTCGAATTCTTTGAGGATGTAACATACAGGGTGGATAAAGGGGAACCAGTGGATGTAGTGTATTTGGACTTCCAAAAGGCATTTGACAAGGTTCCACACAAAAGATTACTGATCAAGATAAAAAATCACGGGATTGGGGGTAATATACTGGCATGGGTGGAAGATTGGCTATCTAACAGAAAACAAAGAGTTGGGATAAATGGTTCGTTCTCGGGCTGGCAATCAGTAACTAGTGGTGTTCCGCAGGGGTCAGTGCTGGGACCCCAACTCTTTACAATCTATATTAACGATTTGGAGGAAGGGACCGAGTGCAACATATCCAAGTTTGCCGACGATACAAAGATGGGAGGGAAAGCAGTGAGTGAGGAGGACATAAAAAACCTGCAAAAGGACATAGACAGGCTAAGTGAGTGGGCAGAGATTTGGCAGATGCAATATAATGTTGGAAAGTGTGAGGGTATGCACTTTGGCAGAAAAAATCAAAGAGCAAGTTATTATCTAAATGGAGAGAAACTGCAAAGTGCTACAGTGCAAAGGGATCTGGGGGTCCTGGTGCATGAAACACAAAAAGTTAGTATGCAGGTGATCAGGAAGGCCAATGGAATCTTGGCTTTTATTGCAAAGGGAATGGAGTATAAAAACAGGGAAGTCTTGCTGCAGTTATACAGGGTATTGGTGAGGCCACACCTGGAATACTGCGTGCAGTTTTGGTTTCCATATTTAAGAAAAGATATACTTGCTCTCGAGGCGGTTCAGAGAAGGTTCACTCGGTTGATTCCGGAGATGAGGGGGTTGACGTATGAGGAAAGGTTGAGTAGGTTGGGACTCTACTCATTGGAGTTCAGAAGAATGAGAGGCGATCTTATCGAAACATATAAGATTGTGAGGGGGCTTGATCGGGTGGATGCGGTGAGGATGTTTCCACTGATGGGTGAGACTAGAACTAGGGGGCATAATCTTAGAATAAGGGGCTGCCCTTTCAAAACTGAGATGAGAAGAAACTTCTTCACCCAGAGGGTAGTAAATCTATGGAATTTGCTACCCCAGAGAGCTGTGGAAGCTGCAACATTAAATACATTTAAAATGGAGATAGACATTTTCCTAGCAGATAAGGGAATTAGGGGTTACGGGGAGAGGGCAGGGAAGTGGACGTGAGTCTAGATTCAGATCAGCCATGATCTTATTGAATGGTGGAGCAGGCCCGAGGGGCCGTATGGCCTACTCCTTCTCCTATTTCTTATGTTCACTAGACAGATAAGAAGGGGCCCGTGTACCACAGTAACAGCTCTTGAAATAGGTGGAAAGTAACAGAAGGGGAGGGAAGGTGCGAGCTCAGAGAAGAGGGAGGACGTAACCGGGGAGAAAGGGAAGTTGAGCGATAGATCCGAGGGAAGCTCCATAGATTTTGAATTGAAAGCAATGGTATAAAAAAGGGACACCAGCAGAGGTTAAGTGTAGAAGTTAACAGAGGAGGACCCAAGTAATTCTCGGAGACACTCAGAGGCTAATACGGGCCTGGAGGACTTTTACCCAAGACATAAACGGGGTAGTATAACTCTTAATTATACCTTGTAAACTGCTGCTTAAGATACAGTAATTGTATTGATCCTTGCTCCTGCTGTGTAACCACTGCCACCAATATGGGTCAATGTCGAATCATTTGGAATCAAAGATCTCACAATGAGATTCTTAGACCTACAAGCAGTGTGATTAGTACTGGCACCTCGCCACTCGTATCTAAGCAAGGGCTGATCAAGAAAATTATTCGTGCTTCCTGCTTATGTCCCGGCCAATGCCCAGAAACAAAAAACAACCCCATAATGTTTCATAAATGAAGCAAAATTGCAACTGATATACTTCAGAAAGACATTATTGGCTTATTTTCAGTATCATTCTTTTTCCCCCTAAAAGGTGAACCTTAAGTATCTCGCTGGAAGTTATATGGACACAAGAAAAGTCAGAAAGGGCTTACAACTTATATTGTATAAAACCTTGATCTATTTTTGTACTTTTCACATTTCTGATTCTCAGCCAACACTCTTGATACCTGAGGCTGCGATGCATGACTTCCTCTAACTGAAAGGTTAACAGTAGAAATTGGACACATTGCACTGATCTCCAGAATCCTTTAGATGCTTTTCAAGCTAAAAGAAAATGATGGTATTTCTTTGTTTCATAAGCCAACTTTTTATTGATTCCTGTTTCTGCTTATCCCTCCCAGTATCCTCAGGGCACAATAGACGGATTCAGAAATCTCTGCACCCCACTGCAGTTGTCAGCCTTTCTCACAAAAGGTAGCCTTCAGTTCTTCACCCTTATTGTTGTTCACCTTGTTGGTAATCTCGCTTTTCTCTCTCTTGTTGTCCATGACAAGCTGCCTAATTGCCTTGATCCTGACACTATGCACAATCTGCAGTTTGTGATGTTGTGCAGGAAGGAAAAACACATTCCCTAATTTGAATGTAGGGCCCTGAATTTCCTCGATGTTTGCTGCACCAGAATGTTACACTGTACACCAGCAGAGCGAGTTTCCTGGATAACTTAATCAGAACATAAGAGCGTAAGAATTAGGAGCAGGAGTCGGCCATACGGCCCCTCGAGCCTGCGCCACCATTCAATAAGGTCATGGCTGATCATCGACCTCAACTCCACTTTCCCGCCCGATCTCCATATCCCTTGATTCCCCTAGGGGGAAAAATTCGGTTGATTAGCGCCTCCCATAATGGGGCGCAAAACAACTAACGCCCGAGCGCGGTGATGTTTGCGCCGCTCGCGAAATTGACCAGACATTTTGCGGCGGCGCTAAGCACTACCGCCACGATCTCCTGCGCCCGCAGATCGTGACGTCAGTCGAGCATGTAGTGCCCCGGACCGGATATTGAGTGGTGCCCCCTGCCTTTCCGCCTGCCGCTAGCAACGACAGGTAGAGGGGAACGTTTTGCAGTCGGGAAGGGACTGGGGGAGCGCTATGTAAAGTCGACCGCTTCCTGCCTTTTGTTGTCGGCATCATTTTTGCACCACGCATTCTGAGAGAGAGAAACCGCTGGAGAGATTCAATGCTGTGTGAAGGAGTTTTGGGTACTGAGCAGCACTTTGCAGGTTCATTTTGATTGGCCCTTCCTTGCATCGATTTAGAAGAGACTCTGGGGGCTGCACTGATTCGAGGCGTCATCCTGCACCTGCAGAATCGGAGGCATCAGAGATGTAGAGAGAGGGTGGCAATCATGGCCAGAGGGAGGAGGGCCAACAGGCCTCTGTACAGGAGACCTTACCCTCCCAGGGTATTCTGGGAGCAATTCTCCTGCATTCATTTGTCTGAGGAGCAGTGTTTGCGAAGTCTGCGCTTCAGCAAGGAGGTGGTCACTGAGCTCTGCCACCTGCTGCAACCAGATCTGCAGCCTCAACTGAGGACCAGGACGTCTCTGTCAGTGGCAGTGAAGGTGAAAGTGGCTCTGAATTTTTATGCCAACGGCTCCGTTCAAGCATCTACTGGGGACATCGCCAATATCTCCCAGTTCGCTGTCCATTGTTATATCCGGGAGGTGACAAATGCCCTGTATAAAAGGAGACGCCAGTACATCTCTTTTCCCATGACCCAGGCCAAGCAGCATGAACACGCATGTGGCTTTGCTAGGATAGCGAGCTTCTCCATGGTGCAGGGCACCATTGACTGCACGCATGTGGCATTGCGAGCACCGCATGAAAATGCAGAGGTATTCCGAAACCGCAAGGGCTACCTCTCTTTAAATGTGCAGTTGGCCTGTGACCACAGACAGCTCATACTCGCCATCAATGCCCGCTATCCTGGTAGCAGCCACGATGCTTTCATCCTGCGCCAGACTGGTGTGCCAGACCTTTTCCAGGCACCGCATCACCCAAGTGGATGGCTCCTCGGGGACAAGGGTTATCCACTCTGAACCTGGCTGATGATACCGCTCCGTAACCCCAACACCCTTGCCAAGCTGCGGTATAATGAGAGCCATATCGCCACCAGGAACATAATTGAGCAGACGATCGGCGTGCTCAAACAATGGTTCCACTGTCTGGACCACTCGGGAGGAGCCCTGCAGTACTCTCCTGAGCGAGTCTCCCTCTTCCTAGTTGTGTGCTACATGCTTCACAACCTGGCAATCCTGAGGACCCAGCCAATACCACGAGGGATTGGTGCACCACCTGAGGAGGAGGAGGAGGAGGAGGAGGATGATCAGCAACAGCACCAATGTGGGAGGGAGGCGCACAATGTTGCCACTGCAAGGGCCGTCTGTCAACGGCTGATAAGAAGCTGCTTCTAGGCCCCTACTCAGAAGATGGCTTCTGGCATGGAGAACAACATCATGAACAGCAACCCGCACCCGCTATTGCCGGCCAAAGCTGGAATGATTCCAAAGGGCAACAATGTAAATATTGAATATAACAACTTTTTTCTTTAACAAACTCTGTGTGTGTCATTTATCAGGACAAACAATTAGAAACAAACACAACAAATCATGAATTAACAGAACTGGTTCTCACAAGATGGAGATAAATGGTAAAACAGTAAACAAATGTAATCACACAAACCTCGACCTTTACTACAAACATTCCCACCATTTATTTAGACCTCCTGCTGTTTGCCCTTCGAGGGTGATCTCCATCCCCTGTGCACTTCCCCCCTTCCCACCCTACTGCTCCTCCGTAATGGGGCCCCAGTGGCTGCAGTAAGGCTGCTGAATTTTTTATTTTTTTATTCGTTTATGGGATCTGGGCGTCACTGGCAAGGCCAGCATTTATTGCCCATCCCTAGTTGCCCTCGAGAAGGTGGTGGTGAGCCGCCTTCTTGAACCACTGCAGTCTGTGTGGTGAGGGTACCCCCACAGTGCTGTTAGGGAGGGAGTTCCAGGATTTTGACCCAGCGACGATGAAGGATCGGCGATATGCTTCCAAGTCAGGATGGTGTGTGACTTGGAGGGGAACTTGGAGGTGGTGGTGTTCCCATGCGCCTGCTGCCCTTGTCCTTCTAGGTGGAAGAGGTCGCGGGTTTGGGAGGTGCTGCCGAAGAAGCCTTGGTGAGTTGCTGCAGTGCATCTTGTAGATGGTACACACTGCAGCCACGGTGCGCCGGTGGTGGAGGGAGTGAATGTTTAAGGTGATGGGTGGGGTGCTAATCAAGCGGGCTGCTTTGTCCTGGATGCTGTCGAGCTTCTTGAGTGTTGTTGGAGCTGCACTCATCCAGGCAAGTGGAGAGTATTCCATCACACTCCTGACTTGTGCCTCATAGATGGTGGAAAGGCTTTGGGGAATCAGGAGGTGAGACACTCGCCGCAGGATACCCAGCCTCTGACCTGCTCTTGTTACCACTGTATTTATGTGGCTGGTCCAGTTAAGTTTCTGGTTAATGGTGACCCCCAGGATGTTGATGGTGGGGGATTCGGCGATGGTAATGCCGTTGAATGTCAAGGGGAGGTCGTTAGACTCTCGCTTTTTGGAGATAGTCATTGCCTGGCACTTCTGTGGCGCGAATGTTACCTGCCACTTATCAGCCCAAGCCTGAACGTCGTCCAGGTCTTGTTGCATGCGGGCATGGACTGCTTCATTATCTGAGGAGTTGTGAATGGCACTGAACACTGTGCAGTCATCAGCGAACATCCCCATTTCTGACCTTATGTTGGAGGGAAGGTCATTGATGAAGCAGCTGAAGATGGTTGGGCCTAGGACACTGCCCTGAGGAACTCCTGCAGCGATGTCCTGGGGCTGTGATGATTGACCTCCAACCACCACAACCATCTTCCTTTGTACTAGGTGTGACTCCAGCCAGTGGAGCGTTTTCCCCCCGATTTCCATTGACTTCAGTTTTACTAGGGCTCCTTGATGCCAGACTCGGTTAAATGCTGCCTTGATGTCAAGGGCAGTCACTCTCACCTCACCTCTGGAATTCATCTCCTTTGTCCATGTTTGGACCAAGGTTGTAATGAGGTCAAGAGCCGCGTGGTCTTGGCAGAACCCAAACTGGGCATCAGTGAGCAGGTTATTGGTGAGTAAGTGCCGCTTGATAGCACTGTCGATGGCACCTTTCAGCACTTTGCTGATGATTGAGAGTAGACTGTTGGGGCGGTAATTGGCCGGGTTGGATTTGTCCTTTTTGTGGACAGGACATACCTGGGCAGTTTTCCACATTGTCGGATAGATGCCAGTGTTGTAGCTGTACTGGAACAGCTTGGCTAGCAGCGCGGCTAGTTCTGGAGCACAAGCCTTCAGCATGATAGCCGGGATGTTGTCGGGTCCCATAGACTTTGCTGTATCCATTGCGCTCAGCCATTTCTTGGTATCACGTGGAGTGAATGTCAGATCCAGAGAATACAGGTGCTCTTGAAGGACGCCCTCGACCAGCTCTGGGCCTGGAGGCCTCGGCTGCAGACTGCACCAACTCTGCATGGGCGGCAGCAGTCTGAGCTAGCTGTGTTGCAGGCGGTGGCAAGTGCAATGGGGAAGTGCCAGTGGTGGGAGCAGGAATGCTGTCATCCTGAGAGAGGACAGCACCTTCCTGCTCGACCGACACACTGGCACTCCCACGGGGCAGCACCTCAGCATCCGGAGCTGGCCTGCTGCGGCACCGTCAGAGCCCCGGGGCAATGTGGCCGACCCAGCGATGATGGCAGCAGTCAGTGCTTGCGTGACATCAATCTGAGACTGCATGAGAGCAGTCTGAGATTGGATGGCAGCCAGTGACTGAATTGCAGCACTAAGCCGTTATGTTGCGTCGGCCTGTGCTGCAGCGGACTGCTCCACACTCCTTGCCAGTCCATCAATGCTTTCGGGCACCCTTGCTATTGCACCCATGAGCTCAGTGTGCATGCTCAAGGCTTGGCTATTCATGGCCGCGATAACGCACTCCTCCTCTGAGTCCTGTGCAGCAGGACTCGCTTGCCTACTCGCCCTCTGGGGAGATGGCCCCCGAGCTTCCCTACCCCCATGGTGTTGCTGCAGCCCACTGGGTCCCGGAGCTTCGTCCTCATCAGACCCTACACCCTGCTCCCCTCCAGGGAAGGCGAGGTCCCAGTGTGGGCATGGGCTCCCTCAGGAGATGCAGGTGGTGAGGCTCCGGCTTGCTCTTCCTCCACTTCTGGGGTGTCGCTGCCACTGGTTGGTTGAGGGACAGGCTGGTCAGCTGGTGGTTCACTATCTGAAAGCAGGGAGGTACAAGAGTGGCTTTAGCGTCAGGACAGGGGGGCAGTAAGGGAGCAAGGACTGGAGACATTTAGTAAGTTGGATTGAAAGTGTAAAAGGCTGGTGTTGTGAGGGGCAAGTGGAATGAGAGAGGAGAGAAAGCTAATGATCATACCATTGCTGTCTCCAAGGGGGTCGACCTCTCCAGCGGCCACGGCACCCATCACCTCCAGACTCTTCTGTATTCGCAGGGCAATGGCCTCCTGTCACTCTGTGGGTAGAGCAATGCCCGTCGCCGCTCCACAGCGCCAACCAGAGCCACCAAGGCCCGGTCGCTGAAGCGCTGCGCTCTCTCCCTGGGCCTCTCCATTGGTGGTTCCTGCAGAATTGATGTGCAGGTCTCTCCAGGCCGAGATTCAAGGCTGCAATGAGCAGGGTGTGGCTGGACAGCAAGACCGACCCTCCCCTTTAAGAGCTGGCCGGCGCCAGTCTGTCTGTGTTCCATTGCTAACTGACATCACCTGCGCTTCACCAGTGCTCTGAGGTAGCGCCTCGCTCCTTGGCGTTAGCGCCTTAGACAGGTGTGCAGCACCCGATTTAGCGCTCAAATCACCTCCAGAGGCGATAGAGGCCAAGTTTGCAGTTGGAGGTGATAATTAGCGCCAGGCGCTAAATTTTGCTCCCAGCCGATAATTGCACCCCAAACGGGGCGTTACCGAATTTCTCCCCCCCTGGAGTCTAAAAATCTATCGATCTCAGCTTTGAATTACTCAAAGACTCAGCATTCCCAGCCCTCTGGGGCAGAGAATTCCAAAGATTCACCACCCTCTGGGTGAAGAAATTCCTCCTCATCTCGGTCTTAAATGGACTACCCCTTATCCTGAGACTGTGACCCCTAGTTCTAAACTCTCCAGCCAGGGGGAAACAACCTCTCAGCATTTACCCTGTCAATCCCCTTCAGAATCTTGTATGTTTCTCATTCTTCTAAACTCCAGAGAGTATCGGCCCATTCTACACAATCTCTCATCATAGGACAGCCCTCTCATCCCAGGAATCAATCCAGTGAACCTTCGCTGCACCGCCTCCAAGGCAAGTATATCCTTCCTTAGATAAGGAGACCAGAACTGTGCACAGTACTCCAGGTGTGGTCTCACCAAGGCCCGGTATTTGCATACGAAGTGGTGTATTTTCCAGCATAATTGCATTC
Source organism: Somniosus microcephalus (assembly GCF_052327205.1). Classification (NCBI taxonomy): domain Eukaryota; kingdom Metazoa; phylum Chordata; class Chondrichthyes; order Squaliformes; family Somniosidae; genus Somniosus; species Somniosus microcephalus. Next base: position 70,415,796 of record NC_141008.1, read on the forward strand.
TAAAAGCGCCGTGAGCACTTTGACATCCAGGAAACAAATGAAAATGGCAAATGAATTTCAACTTAGATAAGTGTGAGGTATTACATTTTGGTAAAAAAAATAAGGCGGTCACATATTACTTGGAAAATAAGAATCTAGGAGTACAAATACACAAACCACTAAAAGTAGCGACGCTGGTTGGTGAGGCCTTTTTAAAAAAGCAAACCAAGCACTAGGGTTTATTTCTAGAGGTATAGAATTGAAAAGTAGAGAAGTTATACTCAACTTGTATTGAAATTTGGTTAGACCACACTTGGAGTACTGTGTACAGTTCTGGTCGCCATATTATAAAAAGGATATAGAGGCACTGGAAAGGGTGCAAAAAAGATTTACAAGGATGATACCTGAACTGCGAGGTTATACCTATCAAGAAAGGATGAACAGGCTGGGTCTCTTTTCTCTTGAAAAGAGAAGGCTGAGGGGTGACCGAATAGAGATCTTTAAGATTATGAAAGGTTTTGATAGAGTAAACAGAGAGAATGTTTCCATTTGTGGGGAAGGGGAAAACTAGAGTCGATCAGTACAAGATAGTCACCAAGAAATCAAATAGGGAATTTACCCAGAGAGTGGTGAGAATGTGGAACTCACTGCCACAGGGACTAGTTGGGGCAAATAGCGTGGATGCATTTAAGGGGAAGCTAGATAAGCATATGAGAGAGAAGGGGATAGAGGTTATGCTGATAGAGTTAGAAGAGGAAAGACGGGAGGAGGCTCGAGTGGAGCATAAATGGTGGCATGGACTGGTTAGGCCAAATGGCCTGTTTCTGTGCTGCCTAATCTATATAATTCTATGTAATGCAGAAGCGACACAGCCTGTATAAAGGTACCGCCCATTCCTGGGCTATAATGAATTTCTAGCAGAGTTCCCACAAGAGGTCCTTGAACAATGTGTGCTGCCTATGGACATGCTGTGGAGGCTAGTACCTGGTGTGGTTGTGTCTTCTGCCAGGTTGCTGCCTTCTCTTTGCTTCCACATACTGCAGGTCCTCCTCTATAAGCATGGTGTAGAAGCCCATGGTGATTGCCATACCTCTTCCAGAGTCATTCTGAGTATATGATGGGGCTGAGAGTTTGGGAGGGTCGGAATGTGTAGGGATGGGATGAGATTACAGCTCTGTGTGGGGGTGGGGGGGAGGGGGCAGAAGTTCAACTCATAGGCCCCGATTTTCTGGCAGCCGTCGGGCGGCTTTTCATGCGGCCGGGGGCAGAAAATCGCCGAAAAAGTGGGTCGCGACCCCCCCCGCCCCGTCCAACTTTCGGACCGCCGTTTCTCCGCGACCCGATTCAGTCCCGCCCGCCGCTGGCGGGACTGGCCGTCGGAACACTAATTACCACTTATTTCCATGTTTAAGCCGATTTTCAGGGGCCGTTGCGATTTTGTGGGGTTCCCCACGCTAAACACGCCTGCGGGGAACCCCGCTGATGAAACCTGGCGTGAAGCTTGCTGGCTTGCTTGCTGTCAGCTGCAGGTCATTCGGGAAAGCTGCGATTTAAAGGGACAGCACTTGTATGTTGAAGGACCTTGTTGCTGCAGGCTTGGGGCTACTACTTCAAGGCTTAGGCACAGCTGTGGAAGGTTGGAGCCTCACACACTTCTCCAATGTGATCTCCTGGGAAGCCCCTCTCGCCACCCTCACTCAGCGCTTCCTCAGTGGAGGCATCTACAAGAAGCATGGGACGCCTTTTTTTCCTTCCCTTCTTGCCATTAGAGGATCTCCAGCAGCAGAGGCGGCAGCAGCAGAACCAGGAACAGCAGGATCAGCACCAGGAGCACCAGGCTGCTGCTCACTCACCTGAAGCTGCACAGGCCAGAAGGGGCCAGCGCTTGGAAGTGGCTTGAGAGCACCTTGCTGCGCTTTAGGGGGCCATGGGGACCCGTTTCTGCACTGGCAGTCCTACTCAGAAGGACTTCCATGAAGGTCTGGTTTCTCTGTTCAATAGATGGCCAACGCTGCTCAAGAGATGTCATTCTCTTATGAGCACTCACCATGTTTTCCGTACCCTGGCGAGTTATCTCCTCCATGGAGGTTGCCAACCTTTCCATGGTGATGTGTTCATGCGCCAGTGACTCCACAAAGGCGCTGCTCATGGTCGCTATGGACTCCTCCATTCGCTCCACACTCGCAGCGACCCTGGAGACAAAACCTGCCAGAGACTCCTGCATCTGTGCATGGAGATCCATCATCTCTTCTCTTGCGGATGGACCCAGAGGCAGAGGGTCGACATGCAGCGCAGCTGAGCTGAGCTGGCAGAGTCCTGCGCCCTCCGATGAGGACTCTCCACTGCTGTCCCTCTCTCCAGAATCTGCTGAGGCTCACTTGTGAGCTGTGAAGCACCAGGTGACAACACTACTCTATGTCCCGAAGGTCCCCCCGAGGTGTGAGTGTCTATGCTGGTGCTGGGTGTGCTTACTTCTGCTGACGTTGTGCCCTCAGAGGTTGGAGCTTCCTCTGAGGAGTCTGGCTGCACAGCCTCTTCCTCCTCCACAGTGGGGACGGGGGCTCTGGATGGTCCTGTGGGGGAGTAGAGGAAGGAGTTAGAGATGTGATGCTAAGGTTACATGCACATTCGAGTTGACATCTGCTGACACCTGCATCCATGCAGCCTTGGTCTCAGTGGGAGGCCTCTTCCTGCCTGACCTAGGGAAGAGGACCTCCCTGTGGGCCCTAACCCCATCCAATAATGCCTGCAGTGAAGCTTCGTCGAATTTGGAGGCAGCTCGGTGTCTGGCACTGGCTACAGCTGCTGCAGGCTCCTCTGCCATCCTGTATGGTTTGTTTGGAAGCCTTCAGAGGAAGCAATGCTTGCTGTGGACCTTGAAAGCACCACGAATGATGACATCATACTGTGGGGCTTCCTGACTGGAAATGGACAATTAGCAAGGCTGCCCACACGCTGGAAATTAATTGGCCACTTGAGGGAAAATTGTGTGGAGCTGGCTGACATTTTTTTGTGTGTCAGAACCCCACATTCGGGGAATCCGACCATTTCCCACACAAGCCACAAAATCGGGCCCATAATCAACAAAACTGTGGGGAAAAAATGGGTTCAAAAAAGCATCCGCGGAGTCAGAAATCAGCGAGCAAAGCTTGAGATCTCTTCAAGGTTCTCAAACTCCTCACCTCCGCCTTGAATTAGCTGACTGGGGCAGCAGCGGTGTCTAATGATATATCCCTTTCTATGGGTCTAACCTACCCGGTATGCAGTCATGGTGTAAAAACACAGACGTTTCCCAGGCACAGCAGCAATAGGCGAGTGGTGCTCCAATGCAAATAATCCTGGCAGATTGTCAAAGCTGACAGAAAGATTGGCGTAATGTGCTAAACGCGAGTTTCCTCGGCTATTTTTTAGCACAATAATGCCGCAAGTGCTGAAGATGGCGAAGAAATTCAGGGCCTCGATGTTCCAATCCGGTGGACCATTCACACTCTCTCAGAAGGGGCTGGAAATCCATATCACCAATTTGATTATTCAAATCGCATCTTATCTGTGCACTCCTCTTGCCCATGTAATATAGGTGATGAAGGTCAGAAACATTCTTGGAGCTGTGGGGAAATTTGTTGTTAAAGCTGGAAATGCAGGATTTTTAAGGCATGAAATTTTTGTAGTGCTATTATCTTTGGATTTTTTATATTTGGAAGATTTTATTTTGCTGCATTTTTTGTTACATTTGCTACAATCAGCATTTGGGATGTGGGAATTCCTTTGGATGTTCCTTTCTAGTTGAACATTTTGGAGCTTGATGAAAGAAAAGAGGTAAAGTGAGTTTACTTGCTCCAGATGTGGACGACGCACATCCACCTCTACCAATACAGCAGTGCGTACAGATGCAGAGGCAGCTACCTCGGAATGTCTGAGTATAATTGCCTTCATGACTCTGCTTCACCAGGGAGGCAGTGACAGAGTTTTGCCACCTGCTGGAATCTGACCTTTGGACAATGTCAACCACAGGGATGTCTCTGCGGGTTTGTCTTAAAATTACAGAATCATGACTTGGGTTCCAGGCTCATTGGTTCCACAGGTTTGACATCAGCAACATTGGTGCACAGATATATCAAGCAAGCAGGACAAATACCTTTATCACCAGAAAATGCTGGAAAAACTCAGCAGGCCAGGCAACATCCGTGGAGAGAAATTACAGTCGACGTTTCGGGTGGACCCTTTTTCAAAACGGGTTTTGAAAAAGGGTTCACCCAAAATGTCGACTATAATTTCCCTCCACGGATGTTGCCTGGCCTGCTGAGTTTTTTCAGCATTTTCTGTTGTTATTTTGGATTTCCAGCATCTGCAGTATTTTGCTATCGAAATACCTTTATCACTTTGTCCCTGGAAATCCAGCACCAAAATGAGAGGCCCCTGCAATTTTCTGCATCACAAGGTTCCTTTTCATCAACGTACAGGTGGTCAGTGACCAACAGCTCATGATCATGCAGTTCAATCCCTGTTTCCAAGGCAGAATTTATGATTCTTTCATTTTAAGACAATCCACTGGGCTACTTGAAGGGGAAAGGCTCCTTCCCCCCCCTTAAAGGGAAGGGCCATCGCTGCAGGCTCTGCAATAGAAAAATGACTTACCTGGACCACCAAGGCAGCCACAATCCCGCGCGATCAGCCCCGGCACTCAAGCAGAGTGCTGGGCTGATCGATCGCATGCAGGAACCCGCGAAAAAAAGCGGAACAAGAAAGATAATTTTTTTGTACTTACCTCGGCCACCTCGCCTTTTTCATCACCCATGAAGGGGCCGGCCGCCTGATGCATGCCTCCTGCAGCTGTTGGTGTTTTTGCCCGGCACTGCTGCAGGGGGCGGAAGTCTATTTCGGGTCCGGGGCACTACCGGGGCGTTGTGCGCGACGATGACATCATGATCTCTGGGTGAAGGAGATCGGGGCGCAACTGCGTAGTGCCGCCACAAAACTCCCGCCGAATATGGCGGGAGTCGATGTCAGCGCCGCGCCCAGTTGCAAAGCCATTTGCGCCCCATTAGCGCACCGTTAGCACCCCCCCGGGAACGCTAACGTGAGGCACAAAGGCACCCAATTTCATCACCAATTCCTTTAACATAAAGAATGTCCAAAGGCACTTTGCAGATAGTTTTCAAGCTAATTAATTATCTCATCTGTGTTTTGTTGACAGAAAAGATACATATCACTATTGCTTTCACCAGTGAGAGAGAAAGAGAAACAACAGTATCTTTCCTCATTCTAATTAGATTTTTTTTTGACAAAAACAAGTCCATTGAATTCTCTTTAGAAAACAAAGCCATTTTGAAGGAAATGCATCAGAAGACAAGAGGAGGAGAAGAGGGAACAGGTTAAGGTTGCCAGAGCTCTCTAGCCCTTTCTTATTCACCCTTGGGGGAGCAGGTAGAGATGGGGGTGAGTGGATGGAAGATTAAGGGTGAGGTGTGGAATAGCAGTGGAAGGAAGAGTGGTTGAGTAGATGGGTCAAAGGTAGAGATAATGATGAGATGGAGGGGTGGTGGGAAGGGGATGAGTTATTGGGCATGTGATGGATGTATTCCAATTGGAACAAGAGATTTTTGGCCTCTGTCTGGAATCAGAGAAACACCAGGCAGTCTGGGATCTGTTCTTGCAGATCCAATTAATATAAACTAGCCCCTTGGCAAAGCAACTCACCCATTGGCCATGACAGGCACCAAGCCCAATCAACACAATGTCCAGTACCCAGGGCCTCTCATTACCATCCTCAACCCTAACTAACTTTAGAATCTAAGGCCAAACAATCCACTTTGGTATCCCAGCCTGCAATGCTTCCAGTACAAGTGGCCTGATGGGATGATACAATCCTCATGTAGTCACTGCTCAGTTGGACCTGCAGCCTTCATAAGGTATGTAGAAAATGTGTTTGATTGTAAACCCAACTGTACAATGACCTCAGACAATATCTGTATGAACATAACCTAAATGGTACAAAGGTTTCAGAAGTACATGTGTGAGTACATACCTATATGGATAATAGTGTTATAAAATAAAAAATATCAACGTATATGTATAACAGCTTTATACATTCTTGAGAAGCCAACAAAAGTTTATTTTTAAAAAGTAAACAAAATCATTATTTATTATGTATTCTGACATTAACCCATACAATTCTATATAGCATGGGGGAAAAATTCAGTTGTTTGCGCCTCCCGTTAGCGCCTTAAGAGGGCGCTAATGGGGCGCAAAGCAACTAGCGCCCGGGCGCGGCGATGTTTGCGCCGCTCGCGAAATTAACTAGACATTTTGCAGCGGCGCTAAACACTACCGCCACGATCTCCTGCGCCGGCAGATTGTGACATCAGTCAAGTGCGCAACGTCCCGATAGCGCCCCGGACCGGATATTGAGTGGTGCCCCCTGCCTTACCGCCTGCCGCTAGTAATGACAGGTTGAGGGGAGCGTTGTGCTGTCTGAAAGGGACTGGGGGAGCACTATTTAAAGGCGACCGCTTCCTGCCTATTTTTGTCGGTGACATTTTTGCACCACGCATTCGGAGAGAGGGAGAGACTAAAGCAGAGATTCAACGCTGTGTGAAGGAGTTTTGAGTACTGAGCAGCACTTTGCAGGTTTATTTTGATTTGCCCTTCCTTGCTTCGCCAGCGCTCTGAGGTAGCGCCTCGCTCCTCGGCCTTTGCGCCTTAAGACAGGTGTGAAGCGCCTGATTTAGCGCTCCAATCACCTCCAGGGGCGATAAAAGCCAAGTTTGCTGTTGGAGGCGATAATTAGCGCCAGGCGCTAAACTTTGCGCACGGCCGATAATGATGCCCCAAACAGCGCGATACTGAATTTTTCCCCCATGAGTTTAATTTGCACCCACTTCAATGTGTAATACATCATTCCGGTTTGTTTGGCTTTTCCCCTCTTGTTGTTTTCAATTTATTCTTCCCATTTTAACCTTCATGGCTTTAAAATGCAGCTCATGTAAAATCTGGGATTCATTTTATTATCACTTATTCTTGCACATGCCACAATATTAAATCTAATGACATGGTAATAACTGGCGCTCAACTGTTCCCTTATCTCTTAATTGTCCACCTTCTCTGGTTCGTTGCTAAATACTGGATCGTTTATGGCCATTTCCATTGTCTTCAAGCCAAGAATGGGGTACTTTGAAAATTCAAAGCTCCACTGCCAACTCTTGTACTAACTTTACCCAATGGCCCTTAGCTTTACTAATAATACAAAAATTTAATCTACAAGTGTTGCCAGTCTTAAAATGATGAGTACCAAATATGTAAATGTTGGGGAAAAAAATTACAAAAATGCAAAGAGATCGTAAAGATTCATGGTCACTGCAGGAAACTCTTGGGTATCAATATGTTCAACCATATGTTCCAGTACTTTTAGAGTCAGCCCATCTGTCTTCAGGGAACTTTAAAGATTTTGATGATCTTTTCTGGGGTTATTACACCAACAGCTGTTGTCATTAATGGAGGATCCGCTTTGCTGCCGCTAACAAACTCCGATGAGAAATCCAACCTTGCCTTATAATATTTCTCCTTAATTACCATTTATTAAAAAAAAAACCTGGAATGAGCTTCATGTAGATTAATTACCAGTGTCCTTGTAGAAGAAGGCACTGGAATTATCCCAGGTGCAAGTGGTATCTGACAACAATGCTTCAGGCTGTGCCCATTATTCTTAAGTTGTTTTGGGGCAAGACTAATGATTTAAATATATATTAACGCTGGATTTTCATTCACTTTCAGCGCCTACATGTACAAAATAAACTTGCTAGTGCTGAAAGTTATAAAATATGGAATTAGATAGTACATTTGCTAACGATAGAAATTTTGGTCACTTCATCTAAGACTTGGCTCAGTGGTAGCACTTCCACCTCAGTCAGCAGAACATGGGTTCAATCCCCACTCCCGAGATTGTGCACATAATCTAGGCTGACACTACTGTGCAATACTGAGGGAGTGCTGCACTGTCAGAGGTACTCCCTTTCAGATTGAATCATTGACTGAGAGAAATTTGACTGCGCTAAATGTGGCTTCTGGCCTCTTTTAAATGTGGGTGCAAAGCGGGCCCCCCACTGCAGCTCGCACATCAGGGTGGGTGGGACATCAGCGAGCTGCAGGTTAGGCCTGGGGTAGGGTGGGTGAGGGGCTGAAAAGCACCATCAGCAGGCCAAAGTTTTTTTGTGGGCACAGCAGGAGAACTCCACAAAAATAAAAACTGAACATTTCTTGAGTTTTCCTGGGCCTCCAGCAGTTCAGTGAAGGATCGCTGGTTAGGCCACTCACCAACTGGTACAACGAGGCGCAGCATGCGTGGTGCAAGCTCTGCCCATGTGTACTTAACGTTTGCATTCGGGGTTCCGCATACTTATGGAGCCTAACACTTGTTTCAAGCGTGAGCCCTGGATAAGTAAAAGTCGTCCAAGACAACATGGCATCTGGTGCAATTTCAGCATAGTTCGGGCGTGGCAGATCGCATTGTGAAATTCAGAGGCCTAAAGACTGATTTTTACACTGGAAAAATGGGTGGTCATGAGTTGAATTTATTCCCCATTAAACCAAACCTCTCAAGTGGCCAATAAAGATCCGATGGCACTTTTCAAAGAAGAGGTGGGGAGTTCTCCCAATGTCCTGGCCAATATTTATCCCTCCACTAACGTCACCACAAAATAGATTATCGGGTCATTTATCTCACTGCTGTTTGTGGGGCCTTATTGTGCGCAAGTTGGCTGCCATGTTTTCCTACATTACAACAGAGACTACGGGGGTGATTTTCTGACGTCGGAGGAGGGGGGTTTGAAGGCGGGAAAGGCAGGAAAATGAGAAACAATGAGGGCGGGTTCAGAACCCACCTCCAATCCGCCTCCACGGGATTTTGCCGGTGCCGGTTTTGGAGGTCGGGAAACGGTCCCGCCTCCAGCTGGCCATAGCGCTAGCTAACATCATTAAATGCTCGTTAAGGGCCTCTCTAAGCCTATTTTGAGAGGCCCCCGTGATTTTTCGAGCATTTCGGCATGCTCCACGACCCTCCTAAACCACGCCAGCTAAACCTGGCGGGTTGACTAGTGGGTGGTCTCCTCACAGCTGCAGGTTCAACAATACATCGTTTATTTCATCAAGGATTACTTGCAGGTGCCAGAACTTTGCTTTAAAAGGTCTTTGCGCACTTTTAGAAGGCCTTCTGAAGTCGGAGGTGCTGCAGCTTGAATCTATCAACTGTGGGACCTCCTTGGAAGACCCTCTCCCCGCTTACAATGAGCGCTTCCCCAACGGAGGCATCTGCAAGCAGCATGGGAACCATTCATTTTCTTTCTCCATGAACCTCAGATTCGGATGAGGAGCATCCAGGGCAGTAGCAGAACCAGGCAGCTCAGGAGCAACAGCAGCAGGAGCCCCAACCTCCTGCTCAGCCACCTGATGCTGCACAGGGCAGAAGGCGCCAGCGCATCGAGGCACCTCGCCACAGGAGATACCCCCGACAGAGGGTTTATAGACAAAGGATGAGCTTCCTCAACATGAGTGAGCAGCAGTGCCAAAGGAGGCTGAGACTTTTGCGAGAGGTTGTCCGAGAGATCTGCGGCCTGCTGCAGCAAGACCTGGCGCCCAGAGGAATGGTTGGACACTCCTTACCAGTGGCTATCAAAGTCACCACTGCACTCAATTTCTTTGCCTCAGGCTCCTTCCAGGGATCATCAATTTCAATTCAATTCAATTCAAATCGCTTTATTGGCATGACAAGGTACATCTTATGTTGCCAAAGCATCGAAAAACATTCATGGTTGAACACATAAACACAGACCTATCCATACAGTGTATAAACAGATATATCCCTGAGTGTATATAAATATACATTCATATAATTTGTATATACTCTTTTCTTATATTTAGTGGTTGTCCCTCTGTTTATGGCAAGCTGTAACATAGTGTGCCGCTAAGGTTACACAATTTCTCTCTTCCCCTAGTAGGTATGGGAGTTTTTGGTCGTCATTCAAATTTCTGAATTCCGGGCATATTTTTGTGAATTTTGGGTAGAAATTCTCCCTTATGCCCTGATATTTTCTACAAGCTGTGAGGAAGTGCATCTCTGTCTCCACCACTCCCTGACTGCAGTGAGAGCATATCCTGTCCTCTCTTGGTAGCCGGGTCTGCCTGTGTCTACCTTTTTCGATCGCCAGGCTATGTTCACTAAGTCTGTACATTGTCAAGGTTTTTCTCAGTTTGCTATCCTTTACCATGGTCAGGTAGTCAGCCATGTTGTATTGTCTGTTTAGGGCCAAGTAGCAATTGAGTTTGTTTTGGGTTTTTGTTGTTTCTGCCCAATATGACAGATACTTTTCCTTTTGCTTAGTGACGATTGTGTTGGGTCGAATTCTTTGTGTTACGCTGTCACTGTCCTGGGGCTGGTTATTGTTAGTAGTGTTAGTAGTTACTTCACTGAGCCCCAGGACTAGTTGACTGAGGGTATTCTTCTTTATGGTCCTCTCTTGGCATTTCAGGGCTTCGTAATGATAGCAGTGGGGGTTGCTCATTTTTAGGTGTTTCCAAAATTTGGTGGCTCTTTTTTGGATAGTGATTATTAATGGATATTGGCCTAGTTCTGCCCTGCATGCATTGTTTACGGTTTTCCTTTGAGTCCGGAGGATACTTTTACAGAATTCTGCATGTAGGATCTCAATTGGGTGTTTGTCCCATTTTGCAAATTCTTGTTGTGTTAGCGGTCCCCACACCTCACTGCCATATAGTGCAATTGGTTCAATTACTGATTTAAAAATGTTGAGCCAAATGCTAATTGGGATTTCTATTTGGATTGATTTTTTAATGGCATAGAAAGCCCTTCTTGCTTTCTCTTTCAGCAGACATCAGCGGCATCTCCCAGTCAGCTGCCCACAGTTGCATCACGCAGGTTACCAATGCCCTTTTTGCTAAGGCCCACAATTACATCCAGTTCTCAAGGGATCAAGTTCGGTTGGCTTTGCAAATATGGCAGGCATGCCAATGGTGCAGGGTGTCATGGACTGCACACGTGGCCCTTAGGGCACCCCATCACAACCCAGCTATCTTTGTCAACTGAAAGGGCTTCCACTCCCTCAACGTACAGCTGGTGTGTAACAACAAGAAGGAGTTCTTGCATGTTTGCGCCAAGTTCTGTGGTAGTTGCCATGACTCTTTCATCCTGCGGCACTCCAGTGTTCCTCCGCTTTTCAATGCGCCAAACCAACTTAACGGATGGTTCCTTGGTGACAAAGGCTACCCCCTGAAGAAGTGGCTAATGACGCCGATCAGGAGGCCAGCTAATGAGGCTGAAGAGCGCTACAATGCCAGCCACTCTTCGACCAGGTCCATCATCGAGCAAACCATTGAGTTGTTGAAGATACGCTTCCGATGCCTTGACCGATCAGGTGGAGTCCTGCAGTATACACCATACAGGGCCTCCAGAATGTCGTGGTCTGTTGTACACTGCACAACATCGCACAGCATCGTGGCTTGCAGCTTCCTGAGGAGCAAGTGGCTCAGTTCCAGCCCTCCTCAGATGAGGATGAGGCTGAGGAGGAGGATCTGGAGGAGAAGGAGGAGGACAGGAGGAGGACAGGAGGAGGAGCAGGAGGAGGTCAGAGCACTGGTGTATCGGCCAGCAGCAGTGGCAGATCGGCCAGCAGCAGTGGCAGCACGCAAGCATATGGCTGCCCGTGATGCAAGGGATCAACTTATCATGGCCAGATTTGCATAGGTTGCCCAAGTTGGCACATGTCCTTGGCTCCATCCTAAGACATCATTGACAATGGACATGACTCTCTGGCCTCCTTTCACTCAGGCCACCAACCTTACAAAGCAAGTGTGGCAGAGCCCGCAATGTGGAGCTGCCTAAGGCGAAAGAACAGATGGCATAACGCCAACATTTTGGCATCAAATCATTTTAATGCTTTCAAACAGGGATGGCATTTCATCAATACACAGAAACATTCTCCCAATCTGCACACAGATCTGGAGGTTATATCCCTTGCCAGATGTACCCACACAGCCTTGGTTTCTTTGGGAGGCCTCTTCCTCCGAGATGAGTGGAAGAGCACCTCCCTGCTAGCTGTCACCCCCTCCAACAACATTTGCAGCGCCTCATCCAAGAGCCTTGGGGAGGCCCTTGCCTTGGAATTGGATGTAGTGGTTTCTCAGAATATGTTGCAGGTGGTGCAGCATAGGCAGAACTCCTGTGGAATGAGCCAAGGCAGCAAGAAGCCATAAAATCAGGCTGGAAAAGTGATGTCAACAGAGGTGAGTTTCAGTCCCAAAACACTAGTTGACCAAGGGCACCCCACACCTCTGAAATCAAGTGGCCAATCAGGGGAAAATCACAATTTTTTGAAAACTTTCAGTGGAGGCGGGTTTCAAACCCATCCAAGCTGAAACCCGCCTCCATCTCGCCTCCAGTGAGAAAATCGCCCCCTACGTTTCAAAGTGAATTAATTGGCTGTGGAACACTTTGGGATGTCATGAAAGGTGCTATATAAATGCAGGTTTTTTCTTACCTTGCACCTCTAGAGACCTGAACTGGACTAATGACAATGGGTAAAGAGCATCCTTTGTTACCAATGGCTTTCTGTTACAGAACATATGAAATGAATTCTGCCAATCTCAATCTATTTTCTAGTGAATGGGAGTGCACAGCACAAAGTATGCCTGCGTTCACACATAGTTCAATAGTCTTGGCTCTTAAAGGACCAGGGAAATTGTTTCCCAACATCTTGATGGAGAGAGCCATTTGTTTTTTTTATACTTGTTCATGGGAGGTGGGCATCGCTGGCAAGGCCAGCATTTATTGCCCATCCCTAGTTGCCCTTGAGAAGGTGGTGGTGAGCCGCCTTCTTGAACTGCTGCAGTCCGTGTGGTGAAGGTGCTCCCACAGTGCTGTTAGGGAGGGAGTTCTAGGATTTTGACCCAGCGACGATGAAGGATCGGCGATATACTTCTAAGTCAGGATGGTGTGTGACTTTGAGGAGAACTTGGAGGTGGTGGTGTTCCCATGCGCCTGCTGCCCTTGTCCTTCTAGGTAGTAGAGGTCGCGGGTTTGGGAGGTGCTGCCGAAGAAGCCTTGGCAAGTTGCTGCAGTGCATCTTGTAGATGGTACACACTGCAGCCACGGTACGCTGGTGGTGGAGGGAGTAAATGTTTAAGGTGGTGGATGGGGTGCCAATCAAATGGGTTGCTTTGTCTTGGATGGTGTTGAGCTTCTTGAGTGTTGTTGGATTTGTACTGAGACGGCTGAGGAATATAATACACAGAAATGTAATTGCACTTTCTGTGACCTTAGAGTGCTAAGAAAACTATTTGGATTTCCATTTCACAGTTAAGACTTTATTTTGTTCAGGATATATTTGGTGGAAAGCAGAGATCCTTAATGTCCCTAAAACCTGTCAAATAATAACTAAATAAGCATTAAAAAAAATCTACCAAATAGTAATGCGTTCTTGGGCAATATATGCTATCCGCTCTTGTCCACTTGTAGATAAATCCACATCTGATCTGAGCACAAAATTCTACAGCACTATTCCAAACATAGATCAGTCTCTTTTCTGTCCATACATAACACTCTATGGTGAACTAATCCCTAAAGATCCAGCTGTGCCCCCTGCAATATTGTCACAATATTCTTTACTGTCTATTGCTCCAGTGTACTTATTGCTTTGAAAAATTACAAACCGAGTAGCAATTACATAATCAACTCCAAAGTCAAAATGATATTACAAGATGATGATACGTAGGCTGAGATTTTTTTCGCAGGCATTTTGTCTTTGTTCAATTCTGGAACATCCATTAATAACAGACAACTTGGTGATGGATAATTATTCCTTGGTGTTGAGAACTTAAAAGGGGAGAGGTTGTTTTCATCACTAGGACAAGAGAAGTAGGCGTGTTGCCATTTTAATTGCTCCAATTTGGTCTTTCTCCAACACTTCTTTGTGCATGCAGTGTGAAGACGCTTTCCACAAGCAGACTGAAGGGCGGAAACTCCGCAATCAATTGGGGGGCGAAAGGGGTGTAGTTCTGGCATAGAGGGCTGGAATGTGTGGATACATCAGAAGTTGCATCCCTTCTAAAAAAACATGCTAATTTCCAATACAAATTGCTGGCAGCAGATGTGCCCACTCCCAAAATGCTGCATGCAAATGACAGGATAATAAGGGTGAAAGTCACTTTTCCAGCTATTCAGTCACTTATGCCAGAATGTCACCAGGTTTAACTTGAGCCGATAGAAGAGGGGGGGCTAAGTTACCTGCATGACCTGTCAATCCAGGTAGTGGTTGAGTTCGCCGGCTTTAATTGTCCTCAAACTTTGTTCAAAATATTTGCTTTGTTGCAGGCAAAACAGGATGAGATAAAGGGGTCAGAGGTTCAGAGGACAGTCCTAGAGCACCATAAAGGTAATGAATGAAGGAGTGCCACACGTTATAAAGAGACTGCAAGGAAGGATTAGGGGAGCAGGTAGCTTACCTTGACTGGTCGGGTGAGGTTGTTGAAGTTGTTTCTGCATTACAAAGCTTTGTTGCAGGCAAAACAGGATGAGATAAAGGGGTCAGAGGTTCAGAGGACAGTCCTCGAGCGCCATGAGAGTAATGAATGAAGGAGTGCCACTCGTTATAAAGAGACTGCAAGGAAGGATTAGGCGAGCAGGCAGCTTACCTTGACTGGTCCGGTGAGGTTGTTGAAGTTGTTTCTGTACTACAAAGCAGTTCTGGAGGTGAAGGAAGTGACATGCACCACCATAGACACCTCCCTTCACAAAGTGAAGTCAGTGGCATGGAAAATCCGCCAGGGTGTATAGTGGGCGGCCAATCTGCCACTCCTAATTTACCATTTGGAGGTGAAAGTTAAAATAAACCCCCCAATCAACATTCCCGCTAAGTTGCACGACCACGTAGCGGTCTGGTGGTCCCACGCAGGTTGCTCGCCGGCTTTTATATGGAAGAAACGGCGTGTGCGTGAAAATTTGAACGGGCCGCGCAGCCAATTGAAGGGACCGCACACAGATAAACAATAAGCGAGGGAAAATTGCCCCCAATGTTATTTTCTTTGAATTTCCAGCAATTTCTTTGAAGATGGTATCAGCCACCTAAGCAGCAAGCATGAGGACAGAGGGTAATATGCATCCAGCAGCTGATTCGCGGATGTTGAAATATCCGCCTGCACCAAAACTTTCAGGCACCCGCTGCAAACAGCTTTCCTAACTGGAAAGCTGAGTGCAGAATTAGCATTTAAAATGTCCCTCTCCATCAAAGATGATCCTTAATTTTGAGTAATTCGTGATCAAAGCATAATGCAGACAAACTGTCTCCAAGCCACCATTTGCGTTTTCAG
Source organism: Somniosus microcephalus (assembly GCF_052327205.1). Taxonomy (NCBI): domain Eukaryota; kingdom Metazoa; phylum Chordata; class Chondrichthyes; order Squaliformes; family Somniosidae; genus Somniosus; species Somniosus microcephalus. Next base: position 70,431,147 of record NC_141008.1, read on the forward strand.
TGCAGCACTTGTAAACTAGATTACCACCATTGTTAATGGTACAAGATATTATATATATATATCCATCAGGCGCAGTGATGTCCTATGCAAGTAATGCAACAATATTTTTCCAAATGTGATTATTCTGTCACATTTATCACACTTTTTCTTGTTTGTTTGCCAGACACATTTGCACAAAGACAAACATATGGCTGTTGTCTAATTTCAAATGTATGACTACCAATCACAATACCCTCTTTAGATAAATCTGTTCCATTAGTTGACTCCATGCATACAGGGACATCTATTTTGTAGTTTCTAACCTGATCGCCTCCGGTACTACGTTCAGCACAGTTGCTTGCTGCAACCTAATTTTCAGAGATTTGCATCTTCGTTACTTACCAGTGCAGTTACTTACTTGAAGGAGGCCAGTTATTAGTAAATTTCTCAATCCCTTGTACTTTAATCTAAAGAAGACAATTGTACCCTCCTTCAGATGCCAAAGGATATTTTAAAAAAGCATCCATTTCACGAATACATTGTAAAGATTTCCTCTGAAAATGAAGAGAAAACTCAACTCCCGTTGAGTAAACAATGGCAGTTTTAACTTGCTCGTTCTTTATGTGTCTGACTCCCTGGAGCTCAAGTTGCAGTGTTAGATATTTGTATTCAACATGTTAATAAATTTATGAACATAAGAACATAAGAAACAGGAGCAGGAGTCGGCCATTTGGCCACTCGCGCCTGCTCCGCCATTCTATAAGATCATGGCTGATCTGATCTTGGCTTTAACTCCACTTTCCCGCCCGCTCCCCATAACCCTCGACTCCCCTGTAGCTCAAGTATCTGTCTATCTCCGCCTTGAATATATTCAATGGGCTCAAATTTCATCGGGCCGTTGAGGCGAGATTGGAGGCGTGTGGGGGGTTAAAATCACAAAATCGGGGGGCACGAACCCATCCCGCCCCCAACCTGCCTCCATGCCAGTTTCACAGGAGGCGGGTACCCGACCCGCGCTGGGACCCGCCTCCCCGAGGCGGGAAGGGGATTAGTGCCAATTAACTGCCTGTTAACAGGCAGTTTTTAGCCTAATCCCTATTTTTATCCCTGAAGTGTGGGATTCCCGATTGCTCCAAACCACGGCAAGTTAGCGAGGCGGACCGTCGGGCTGAAGGGCTTGGAAGGTTTGAGATGTCCGGTGTTCAGGTGAGTGATGGGCGCATGAGTGCAGAGGTAAGTGTGTGAGGTAAGTGTAAAGGGGGAGAAATTGGGTATAGCCCCGTTTGGGGCGCTAGAATTGGCGCTGCGCAAATTTTATCGCCAGGCGCAACTTATCGCCACCTCGAGCGATATTGGGTTGCTGCGCCCCTAAAGGTGATTGCGGCGTTGATTCAGGCGCTGCACGGGAGTCTTAAGGCGATAACCCGGCGGCGCTACTCAATATGTCGGTGGCCGGGCGCAGCGCAGGTGCTGTCAATAATCAATTACCCCGAGACATGCTGGCGCCGGCCAGCTCTTAAAGGGGCGGGTCAATTAGGAGCAGCAGCCACACTCTGCGCCTTGTAGGCCTCAAAATCGGCGCTGTGCTTTCTGTGGCGTTCCAGACTTTGAACAGATGGAGAGGGTGAGGCAGAGAGCGGAGCGCTTTACCGATGGGGCATTGGATGCTTTGGTTGGCGAAGTGGAGCGCCGGCGAGCTGTGCTGTACCCCGACAATGGCAGGAGGCTTCATCAGAGCGAGTACCGCAGGGCTTGGAGGGAAGTTTATCAAAGAGTCACCTCAAGCAGCATCGTGCCCAGGACTCCTGTGCAATGCAGGAAGAAGTTCAACAACCTCACTCGGGTCGTTAGGGTGAGTGCCTTTTTCGCCATCTTCTTCATCCCTCCATCTGCTCCTGACATTATGGCCAGAGGGTGCGCGAAGCCCCAATGGCCATCTGTCAGCCAGCACCCATGGCCCTTTCTGGAAACACACACGCACATTCAGCGCAATGCATAATGTAAGGGCTAGTCTACCATGGGGGGCATGTGATGTCAGCTCAATGCATAATGTAAGGGCTATTCTACCATGGGGGGCATGTGATGGCAGCTCAATGCATAATGTAAGGGCTATTCTACCATGGGGGGCATGTGATGTCAGCTCAATGCATAATGTAAGGGCTATTCTGCCATGGGGGGCATGTGATGTCAGCTCAATGCATAATGGAAGGGCTAATCTACCATGGGGGCATGTGATGTCAGCTCAGGCCAGCATGTTTCATCACTTCCCGTCCTTTCTCCTGCAGGCCAAGCTGGCCAGGAACCGGAGGGAGCAGCTTCGTACCGGAGGAGGCCCTCCTCAGCTGCAGACACTGACGGACCTGGAGGAACGAGTCCACCAGATTGTTGGAGGCCGGATGATTGGTCCTGTCACCACTGGAGCTGCCGACCCCATTGTGCACAGCGATGGTAAGGTCATCACCTTTTTGAACTCTCTCCTTCCACTTGTTCCCCCCACCAGCATGCTTTTTCACTCTGGACGCATGTCAGAGCATTGCAGCACTCTTGCATCCCTTGCTGCCACCCTGTCCTTTCGCTAAAGCCACTCTTCAGCCTCCCTGCTTTCAGATGCTGCATCACCAGCTCGGGAGCCGGGCCCTCAAGCTGCCACTGCCACTGACTCCGGAGGCGACGAGCAGGAGGAAGCCGGACCATCCCTGCCACCCTCAGGCAAGCCAGTCCCTCTGCAGACTGGGAAGACTACTTCCCTGGAGGGGAGTGGGGGGGAATGCTCTGAGGAGGAACCATAGAGTCATAGAGTTATACAGCACGGAAAGAGGCCCTTCGGCCCATTGCGTCCGCGCTGGCCATCAGGCCCTGTCTAATCTAATCCCATTTTCCAGCATTTGGTCCGTAGCCTTGTATGCTATGGCATTTCAAGTGCTCATCCAAATGCTTCTTGAATGTTGTGAGGGTTCCTGCCTCTACCACCCTTTCAGGCAGTGAGTTCCAGATTCCAACCACCCTCTGGGTGAAAAATTTCTTCCTCAAATCCCCTCTAAACCTCCTGCCCCTTACCTTGAATCTATGCCCCCTTGTTATTGACCCCTCTACTAAGGGAAAAAGTTCCTTTCTATCTACCCTATCTATGCCCCTCATAATTTTGTACACCTCAATCAGGTCCCCCCTCAGCCTTCTCTGCTCCAAGGAAAACAACCCCAGCCTGTCCAGTCTTTCTTCATAGCTGAAGCGCTCCAGCCCAGGTAACATCCTGATGAATCTCCTCTGCACCCTCTCCAAAGCAATCACATCCTTCCTATAGTGTGGCGACCAGAACTGCACACAGTATTCCAGCTGTGGCCTAACCAGCGTTTTGTACAGCTCCATCATAACCTCCCTGCTCTTATATTCTATGCCTCGGCTAATGAAGGCAAGTATCCCATATGGCTTTTTAACCACCTTATCCACCTGTTCTGCTGCCTTCAGGGATCTATGTACACGCACACCAAGGTCCCTCTGATCCTCTGTCTTTCCTAGGGTCTTATCATTCATTGTGTATTCCCTTGCCTTGTTAGTCCCTCCAAAATGCATCACCTCACACTTTTCAGGGTTAAATTCCATTAGCCACTGTTCCGCCCATCTGACCAACCCATCTATATCGTCCTGCAAACTGAGGCTACCCTCCTCGCTATTTACCACCCCACCAATTTTCGTGTCATCTGCGAACTTACGGCTCATACCTTTTACATTCACATCCAAATCATTAATGTAGACCACAAACAGCAAGGGACCCAGCACCGATCCCTGTGGTACCCCACTGGACACAGGCTTCCAGTCACAAAAACAACCTTCGACCATCACCCTCTGCCTTCTGCCACTAAGCCAGTTTTGGATCCAATGTGCCAAGGCACCCTGGATCCCATGGGCTCTTACCTCTTGACCAGTCTCCTATGCGGGACTTTATCGAAAGCCTTACTGAAATCCATGTATACCACATCCACTGCACTACCCTCATCCACATACCTAGTCACCCCCTCGAAAAATTCAATCAAATTAGTCAGACATGATCTTCCCTTGACAAAGCCATGCTGACTATCCTTGATTAATCCTTGCCTCTCCAAGTGGAGACTAATTCTGTCCCTCACAATTTTTTCCAATAATTTCCCTACCATTGATGTTAGGCTCACTGGCCTGTAATTCCCTGGTTTATCCCTACTACACTTCTTGAATAATGGCACTACGTTAGCTGTTCTCCAGTCCTCTGGCACATCCCCTGTGGCCAGAGAGGTTCTGAAAATTTGTGTCAGAGCCCCTGCAATCTGCTCCTTTGCCTCACACAGCAGCCTGGGATACATCTCGTCTGGGCCTGGGGATTTATCCACTTTTAAGCCTGCTAAAACCGCCAGTACCTCCCCCCTCTCGATGCCAATATGTTCAAGTATATCACCGTCCCCCTGCCCGACTACTATGTCTACATCGTCCTTCTCCATAGTGAACACAGATGCAAAAAATTCATTTAAAACCCCACCTACATCTTCTGGCTCCACACACAGATTGCCACTTTGGTCCCTAATGGGCCCTACTCTTTCCCTAGTTATCCTCTTGCCCTTAATATACTTATAAAACACCTTAGGATTTTCCTTTATTTTGCTCGCCAGTGTTATTTCATGGCCCCTGCTCGCTCTCCTAATTTCTTTTTTAAGTATCCCCCTGCACTTTTTATACTCCTCTAGGGCTTCCTCTGTCTTTAGTCCTTTGTATCTGCCAAAAGCCCTCCTTTTTTTCCTAATCCATTCTCGTATGTCCCTTGACATCCAAGGTTCCCTGGGCTTGTCGGTCCCACCCTTGACCTTTACGGGAATATGTTGCCATTGTACTCTCTCAATTTCCTTTCTGAAAGACTCCCATTGCTCCGATGTGGATTTTCCTACAAGTAGCTGATCCCAGTCCACTTTGGCCAGATCCTGCCTTATCGTATTAAAATCGGCCTTCCCCCAATTTAGAACCTTTATTTCCGGTCCATCTCTGTCCTTTTCCATGACTACCTTAAATCTCATCGAATTATGGTCACTGTCACCAAAGTGCTCACCTACTAACACTTCTACCATTTGCCCGGCCACGTTCCCTAGAATTAGGTCCAGTACCGCCCCCTCTCTTGTAGGACTTTCTACATGCTGGCTCAAAAAGCTCTCCTGGATGCACTTTAAGAATTCTGCACCCTCTAAGCCTTTCACACTCTGACTATCCCAGTTAATATTGGGGAAGTTGAAATCCCCCACTATTATTACCCTATTTGTTGAATCCGTGATTCTTAAAGTATGATGTTTTCCAATAACTACACGGAGGCTGTAGCTTAACAATCAACAGGTGTTTACTGGAGGAGGGTAGTCTAAAGACTAACAGTACAGAGGCATGCTCAAGGCTTATATACAGGTGTGGTCACTGCCGGTACTACAGTATACAGGAGCTGTAAAAGTAATTCTCTCTTAAAGGTACATACACTACAATTCCTCCCCTTTTAGATTAGCAGTACCCATAACATTCAAATAACAGTTAACACTTTAACATGCACATTAAACTGAAATAGTCCATTTATAGATTCAGTCTTTGGGGCGGCTTCCTGATCCTCTCTGGATAGCGCCTTTCCTGAGGTTCTTGTTCTTGGTGTGATGAAATATTCCATTCATCACTCATTGGTATTCTCTGCCTGTGACTGTGGTTGGTTTCAGTTTCATTTCCCTTACCTCAGTTCCGTTTCCGCACCATTGTATTGTACTGTGTGTAGGGCTCCGCCCATACCTGGCCCCTATGTAAGCTGGCCCAGCCTGCATCACATCCAGTACGGCAGACCTCTGGATGGAAGATACCTCTCCTCTGTGTGTTACCTTCTAAGTCAATAAAAGCCTTGTTTTGTTTCGCTAACATTGAGTCTCGGATTTATTGAGGCACATCAATTTTATTGACTTAATTTTCAACACAATGGATCAACTCTTGAAACCCGAATGTTTGGATTTGGACCAGCATGCTTCGGACGCATCGGCACGCTTCGGACATTGGTTTATGTGTATGGAATTCTTCCTGGACAATTCCGCAGCTGTCAAAGACGCTACGGACGCTGCGAGTATGAAACTCGGAATTCTGCGGAATTGGGTAAGCCACCGGGTTTACCCCCTCATCCAAGACGCCGACACGTAAACGGACGCCTGCGACATCTTAAAGGCGCATTACCAGCAGCCTACGAATGAGGTGTATGCTAGGCATCTGCTCGCTACTCGCGCACAGCGACCTGGGGAATCGGTGGAGGAGTTCCTAGGCACCCTGAAAACGCTTGGCAAAGACTGCAAGTGCCAAGATGTAAAAGCCACAGTGTACACTGACGAGCTTGTTCGCGATGCCTTTATCACAGGCCTCAGCTCCACTTACATCCGGCAGAGACTGCTGGAAAAAACGGGATTGGACCTGAAACAGGCTGCGGACACAGCGCGATCCCTGGATGTGGCCCAGAGAAACTCGGACGCCTACTCTTCAGCCCGCGTCGTCCACGCCGCCACGTGTGCACCAAGGGCGCCGCCATCTTGGAAGGCATCTTCCCCGCCCGGCAGCCCGACACCGTCGGGGCCCCGCTCCCCCCCCAGAAGCCCTACGACAGCCGCGACGCGTCGGGGACCCAACTGCTACTTCTGCGGGCAGCCGAAGCACACCAGAAACCTGTGCCCGGCGAAAGGCACCACCTGCTTTAAGTGCGGTAAGAAGGGGCACTTCGGGAAGGTGTGCAGAGGGAACCCCGCCGGAAAACCCGCCACCGCCGCGTGTGCGCCGTGGGAGCGGCCATCTTGGACGCCATCTTGCCCGACCTCGTGGGGTCCGCCATCTTGTGAGCAGACAGCGTGGACGCCATCTTGTCTCGATCAGGGCCCTACAGTGGCATCGGTCACAGTGGACCAGACCAGGCCGCACCCGCTATCCAAATCAATGGTGGACATCGAGGTAAACGGGTGCGGGGTTAAATGTTTAATTGACAGTGGAAGCACGGAGAGTTTTATCCACCCTGAACTGGCACAACAACTCTCCCTAAAGGTGGTCCCTACTCGGGGTACCATCTCTATGGCTGATAAAACCCAGACATCGACCATTATGGGTTACTGCACGGTACAATTGTCTGTTAACGGAACTGTATACGATAATTTTAAAGTACTAATCATCAAGAATCTATGTGCGAGCGTGATCTTGGGCCTGGATTTCCAGTGCTACCACCAAAGCACAACGCTCAATTACAGTGGGTCCCAGCCGCCCCTCACAGTGTGCGGTCTGGCTACCCTGAAGGTAAAGCCACCTTCGCTATTCGCGAACCTTACCCCTAACTGCCGGCCAATAGCGACCAAAAGCAGGAGGTACAGCTGGGAGGACAGGCGGTTTATCGCGACCGAGGTAGACAGGCTCCTGAAAGAGCGCATTATTGAACGCAGCAACAGCCCGTGGCGCGCCCAAGTGGTAGTGGTAAGGGGTAGCGAGAAGAAACGGATGGTGATCGACTATAGCCAAACGATCAACAGGTACACCCAACTAGACGCCTACCCGCTACCCCGCATATCAGAAATGGTGAACCAAATCGCCCAATACCGGGTGTTCTCCACCATCGACCTCAAGTCAGCGTACCACCAGCTCCCTATCAGACCAGAGGACCGCCCGTACACCGCCTTCGAGGCGAACGGATGCCTCTACCAATTCCTCAGAGTCCCCTTTGGGGTGACGAATGGGGTCTCGGTCTTCCAGAGGGAGATGGACCGCATGGTCGATGACCACCACTTGCAGGCAACCTTCCCCTACCTCGACAACGTCACCATCTGCGGTCACAACCAGCAGGATCACGACTCGAACCTCGAGAGGTTCCTGAAAACCGCACAAAAACTCAACCTCACCTACAACGAGGACAAGTGCGTTTACAACACCACGCGCCTCTGCATACTAGGCAGCGTGGTGGAGAATGGGGAAATCGGACCAGACCCCGACCGATTGCGCCCCCTACGGGAGCTGCCCCTGCCCAACACTCCCAAAGCCCTGAAAAGGTGCCTGGGGTTATTTTCTTATTATTCCCAATGGGTCCCCAACTACTCCGACAAAGCCCGCCCCCTCTTGAAAGCATCCTCTTTTCCGCTCCCTGCTGAGGCCCACGCCGCCTTCAAAAGCATTAAGCGGGATATTGAGCGGGCCACGCTACAGGCAGTGGACGAGAACACTCCCTTTCAAGTGGAAAGTGATGCGTCTGACTTTGCCTTGGCGGCCACCCTCAACCAGGCGGGGCGGCCCGTAGCTTTCTTCTCGAGGACCCTCCAATGGCCCGAGATCAGACACTCCTCCATGGAAAAGGAGGCCCAAGCCATCGTGGAGGCAGTGCGCCACTGGCGCCACTACCTAGCCGGCAAACGCTTCACCCTACTTACCGACCAGCGGTCGGTAGCGTTCATGTTCAATAATAAACAGAGGGGGAAGATTAAAAATGATAAGATTCTTAGGTGGTGGATCGAGCTCTCCACCTTCGATTATGCCATCATTTACCGGCCAGGGGCCCTTAACGAATCCCCCGACGCCCTCTCACGAGGGATGTGTGCAGGCGCCACTGGGGATCGGCTACAGACCCTCCACAACGACCTCTGCCACCCAGGGGTCACGCGGCTGTTCCACTTCATAAAGTCCCGCAACTTACCCTACTCGATTGAGGAAGTTCGGTCTCCGACCAGGAACTGCCGCACTTGCGCTGAGTGCAAGCCTCGGTTCTACCGCCCAGATAGAGCCCACTTAATCAAAGCTACACGGCCCTTTGAGCGGCTCAGCTTAGATTTCAAGGGCCCCCTGCCGTCCGTCGACCGCAATGTTTACTTCCTGAACATTGTGGACGAATACTCCCGTTTCCCATTCGCCCTCCCCTGCTCAGACATGACCAGCGCCACAGTCATTAAATGCCTCAACAGCCTCTTCTGCCTGTTCGGTATGCCGAGCTACATCCATACGGATAGGGGGGCGTCCTTCATGAGTGAAGAGCTACGCCAGTACATGCTGTTCAGGGGGATCGCCACAAGCCGTACCACCAGCTACAACCCCCGGGGTAACGGTCAAGTGGAGCGAGAGAACGGGACAGTATGGAAAGCAGTCACTCTAGCTCTAAGGACCAAGGGCCTCCCTATCTCCCGCTGGCAGGAAGTCCTCCCAGATGTGCTCCATTCGATACGGTCGCTATTGTGTACTGCCACTAATGTGGCGATTAGCTCGTAGCCCATATTCCTTTAATCTAGTGAGCACCTTCTCCAAGTTGGCGAGGTGATCACTGTCATTTTCGCCCGTGACCAGGATGTCGTCCAAATAACACTGGGTCCCTGGAATCCCTTGCAGGACTTGATCCATTGCCCTTTGCCAAATAGCCGGAGCCGATGCTACCCCGAACACCAGCCGGTTGTATTGGTAGAGACCTTTATGAGTGTTGATCGTGAGGTATTGTTTCGAGGCTTCTTCTACCTCCATTTGCAAGTACGCCTGGGCTAGATCAATTTTGGTGAAGCGTTTACCTCCAGATAGCGAGGCGAAAATATCCTCAATCCGCGGAAGTGGATATTGTACCGTGTGAAGGACTGGGTTCACTGTCACCTTAAAATCCCCACAGATGCGGACCTTCTTTGTTTCCCCAGGCGTATTACTCAACGACCTCTTCATTACAGGAACGATGGGTGTAGCCCACTCGCTCCAGTCTACTTTGGACAGTACTCCTGAACGTTCCAACCCTTCAAGCTCTGCTTCGACGGCTGGTCGGATCGCATAAGGCACCGGTCTGGCCTTAAAAAACTTTGGGCTTGCATTTTCCTCTATTTTAATCGTTGCTGCTATGTCTTTTAGCGTTCCGAGTCCCTCCTGGAACACTTCTTGTGCGTCAGTTAGCATTTTTGACAGTCGTCCAGGTGTGATGTCGTCATCCTTTTTGGCCTCAACCTTCAGTGCCTGTATGGAATGCCAATCTAATTGTATCTTCCGGATCCATTCACGTCCTAGTAGTGGTGGCCCTCCATCTGGCAATACATATAGGTCCATTTTAGGTATTTCCTGGCCTTTGTATATCACTTTCACCCTTATTTTTCCTTTGGGGTAGACTTTTTGCACCGTGTACGTCTTCAAGACAATCTCTGTAGCTTTCAAGGGTATATGTGAAAATAGCCGCTTGTAGTCCCTTTGGTTTATGACTGTTAGGGCTGATACTGTGTCCAATTCCATTTTCACTTGGACTCTGTCTATCTTGAGTGTGACCCAGATAGTCTGGTGATCCTCCATTTTGATTACCTTATGTAGTTTCAGAGAACCCAGCTCCTTGCTTCCGGAGTCTGTATCACTTTTCTGTTCGTCTGAACTAATGTCCATCACCTTATGTACCTTTTTGTACTTCTCCTGTGGAGAATTCTTGCTGCTGGTTTTCTTCCCTGACCTGCAGACTCTTGCTATGTGTCCTGCTTTTCCACACTGTCTGCACACTTGGTCCTTGAACCAACAATCCTTCTGGTCGTGTGTTGTTCTGCCGCAGCGATAACACTTCCCTGCTCCATATGACATTTCATTGGTGCCATATTCTTGCGGTCTCCGTTGTATCTCTGCAGCGCCCCTTGCGGCTGCTTAGTGTGATACTGCCATGCTGAAAGCCTTGTCCAGCGTAAGATCCTTTTCTGATAGAAGCCGTTTCTGGGTTCCTTCACTTTGAAGCCCACACACAAACTTGTCCCTTAACGTATCTGCTAGTCCCAATCCAAACTGGCAGTGTTTCGATAGCTTGCGCAGTTCCGTTAAGTACTCAGCATTACTTTCGTCTTTATGCTGGTTCCTTTTGTGGAACTTAAATCTTTCTGCTATCAGCAGCGGTGTGGGGTTTAAGTGGTCCTGTAGGATTGACAGTGTGCTTTTGAAATCCTTATCCACGGGCTTCTCTGGGGTTATTAGGTTTCGCAGTAAGCCATAAGTTTTTGCACCCATGGAATTTAACAAAACCAGTGCTTTCCTAGTATCTGGCACTTCATTCGCCCTGCAGTACACCTCAATGCGTTCCACATATGTCGCCCAATCTTCGACTTCATTGTCGAACGCAGTAATACTGCCACTCTTCGGCATCCCTGGGTGTGATTTAACTGTCTAAAATGGCGTCTCCCGCGCTCTCCCTTCTTCTCCGCTGGCACAAAATGGCGTCTCCCGCGCTTTCCTTTCTTCCCGCGCTCGCCCTTCTTGTCCACTGTGGCTTCTAAAATGGCGTCTCCCGCGCTCTCCCTTCTTCTCCGCGGCTCAATGGCATCTCCTGCGCTCTCCCTTCTTCTCCCCGTGGACGCTGTTCAGCCCTTGAGCCCTGGCTGTGCTCTGCGCATTCTCCTGTGCGCCTCTCCCGTTGCCACCGCTCGGTCCTGAACCCAGCTGCTGCTTTACCCTCTCTCTCTCTCTTTCTTGTTTTTCCTCGCCACAGCTCGGTTTTCAACCCCTGGCTGCGCCCTGTGCGCTTCACCCTCTCTCTTACCCCATCGACGCTGCTCGGCTTTTTCTATGCTGTCGGTCGGCTCCAGCCGCCGCTGTCCGGGAAGGGTCTGCGCTGTACCTGTTGCCAGTCTGTTGCTGGATCGTCGTGGCTGGGGAACCAAGCCCGGCTCTCAACAGCCTCCCCTGCGATGTTCACTCTCTGCCGGATGACTGGGCGGTTGCTCGTGGTCGACGCCCGTGCTTCTGGCCTCGACTTTCTTCCACCGCCCTCCCGGAGCGAATCCTTGAAGGGAAATGCAGAGTTGCAGGTAGATTCGAATCGACCTCGTCGCCACTGTTGAATCCGTGATTCTTAAAGTATGATGTTTTCCCAATAACTACACGGAGGCTGTAGCTTAATAATCAACAGGTGTTTACTGGAGGAGGGTAGTCTAAAGACTAACAGTACAGAGGCATGCTCAAGGCTTATATACAGGTGTGGTCACTGCTGGTACTACAGTATACAGGAGCTGTAAAAGTAGTTCTCTCTTAAAGGTACATACACTACACTATTATTTGCACATTTCTCTGAGATTTGCCTACATATCTGTTCCTCTATCTCCCCCTGACTGTTTGGGGGCCTATAGTACACTCCCAGCAAAGTGCTTGCCCCCTTTTTGTTTTTAAGTTCTACCCATATGGCCTCATTAGAGGAACCTGTTAATATATCATCCCTCCTTACAGCAGTAATTGAACCAGTTCCAGGAACCAGCGGGCTGCAGCAACGCAAGGGGGGTAGGGAAGCTCGGGGGCCATCTCCCCGGAGGGCGAGTCAGGCCGCGAGTACTGCTGCACAGAGCGCAGAAGAGGTGCGTTCCCTCGCAGAAATGAGCACCCAGGCTCAGCTCAGACACACTGAGCTCATGGCTGCAGTGGCAAGGATGCCTGAATCCATCGAGACACTGGCAAGGAGTGTCCAAGACTTCGGGGCAGCACAGGCAAGGAGTGCGCAGGACTTCGGGGCAGCACAGGCAAGGAGTTCGCAGGACTTTGGGGCAGCACTGGAAAAGACTGTCCAGGGCATCGGGTCATCACTGGAAAGGACTGTCCAGGGCTTCACCGAAGCAGTGGAAAGGACTGTCCCGGCCTTCAGCGAAGCACTGGAAAGGACTGTCTAGGGCTTCACCGAAGCACTGGCACCTGCCATGCAAGTGCTGTGTTGTGCCACGCAGTCACTCGCTGGTCTCATGCAGACGCATATTGAGGCCACGCGACCAATGATTGCTGCCACCCTCGCTGGATCAGACGGGATTACCCGGGGCCCTTGCAGCACCACAGCAGGGCATCAATCTGTGGACCAGCCGATTGGTGCGCATGCTGCGGTGCTGCCCCGTCAGAGTGCCAGTGTGTCGGTCGACCAGGGAGCTGCTGGCCGCTCTCAGGATGTCAGCATTCCTGATGCCACCGCTGGCACGTCTCCACTGCAGCTGCCACCACCTGCCGGACAGACTGCTTCCACCCATGCCCAGTTGGAACAGTCAGCATCTGGGCCCTCCAAGGCCAGAGGTCGTCCAGGACGTCCCTCAGGGGCATCTGCGCTTTCGGACAGCCAGCAGGCCTCCCCCAGCCTTGATGCAGCCACTGGGGTCCCATTACGGAGGAGCTGCAGGGAGGGAAGGGGCCGATCTCGCAAGAGAAGTAGATCACCATCAAGGGGGAAAGACTAGAAGGTGCTGCTGAGACGTCTTATTTGTAGAAATCAAGGCCGTGGATGCTGGTCTGAATGTTAGTAATGTTTTGGATAGTCTCCCGGGTGTGCGAGGCACTTATGTGTTAGTGTGTTACTTTTGCTTTCTGTAGCGATGTCTGCTATTTACATTCACTGCCCTTCATAGGCTTTGGGTTATCCGAACGGTTCCATTCCTGCTCTTTGAATGGCACCAAGCATTCCGTCAGAGGGGCCTAGAAGCGGCTTGTTATCAGCCTGACGGACGGCCCTTCCAGTTTGTACCTCCCTCCCGTCTTGGTCCTCCTCCTCCTCCTCCTCCTCCTCCGCTGGTGCTTCAATGGCTGGTGGCATTGGCTGGGTGCGTAGGATGGCGAGGTTATGCAGCATGCAACAGACAACCACAAAGTGGGAGACTCGCTCTGGTGAGTACTGCAAGGCACCTCCGGAATGGTCCAGACAGCGGAACCGCTGCTTCAGCACACCGATTGTGTGCTCCACAATGTTCCTCGTCGCCTGATGGCTTGCATTGGTGTTGGGCGAATGGAGCGGGGTCATCAGCCATGGGCACAGAGGATAGCCCTTGTCACCGAGAAGCCAGCCTCCTGGGTGAGCCGGGGCCTCGAATAGGTCTGCAACTGAAGTCTGGCGCAGGATGAATGCGTCGTGGCTGCTGCCAGGGAACTGCGCATTGACTGCGAGGATCAGCTGTCGGTGGTCACAGACCTGCTGAACATTCAAGGAATGGAACCCCTTGCGGTTGCGGAACTCCTCCGGATTCAAAACAGGCGCCCGCAAAGCCACGTGCATGCAGTTAATGACGCCCTGCACCATGGGGAAGTCCGCTATTGCTGCAAAGCCCTCTGCGCGCTCCCGTTGCTTCTCCAGTGTCACAGGGAAGGAGATGTACTGCCGCCTCCTTTTAAATAGGGCATCTGTTACTTGACTGATGATGCAATGCACCGCAAACTGCGATATGTTGGCGATGTCCCCAGTTGCGGCCTGAAAGGGGCCACTTGCATAGAAATTCAGGGCAACAGTCATCTTGACAGCCACTGACAAAGAGGTCCTGCACCTTATCTGAGGCTGCAGATCTGGCTGAAGCAGGTGGCACAGCTCAGTCACCACCTCCTTTCTGAAGCGCAGCCTTCTAAGACACTGCTCCTCTGACATGTTCAAGTAAGAGAACTGCTGTCGGAAAACCCTGGCAGCGTAAGGTCTGGTGTGGCGACGTCTGTTGGCCCTCCTCCGTCTGGCCATTCCTGCCCCTCTCTCCCTGCGTTTCTGTGCCCTTTCCAGATGGTTCAGCAGCAGGACATTCCCCTCCAATGTAGCCCCCATAATAATAGCGCACAACAAATTGTTAACGTTGTAAATGCTCACCAGCAGCAAGGTGATGGTCAGAAGGCTGAAGTTCCTCTGGCCAGCGCTGGCTCACTGGTGCAATGGCTCTCAGAGTACAGCTCAGCAACTCTGTGAAAGTCTCGAGGAAGTTGTGCTCCCAAAATGGCTGCCGCTTTTATACCAGTGCAGTCCCCTTTAAAGAGCGCCCCCCCCACCAGCCCGAGAGCGACTGGGGAACGTTCCAGGTAAGCAGTCCTTATTAGCGCCAGGCGGAATGGAGGGGGGCGCCACTGAATTTCCGGTCCGGGGCGCCAAAAAGGCGTTGCACACTGAAATGACATCATGATCTGCTTGCGCCCGCTCGCGGGCGCTAAGATTTAGTGCTGGTGCTAAAAGGCCACTCAATATGGCAAGAGGCGCAGGGTTCGCTGCGCCCGGGCGCTAGTGGGTTAGCTCCCCACTTCTCGGCCTCTTTAGGCGCTAATCGCTGGCGCTACCAACCGAATTTCTCCCCCAAAGTGTTTAAATAAGTTTTACTTACCTTTACTTACCTTTACAGCCTTCCTTCCTTCAGGTCTCCGTAGTCCCTCATCTCACCGGCACAGAAAGCAGAATGGCCACGAGCTGTCAAAAGTTGCAGCATTCAGCTTTCTGTTCTGGAGAGATCTCTAAATCAGCCTGAGAGGAAGGAATTAAATTAGTGTACAGATTGTCAGTGTTTGACAGCTTCAAAAAGCTGTCAAATGCTGATATTTCATCTGTCAAAAGCTCTTGACAGATGAAATGTCAATCTGTGACGTCACCTGTTGCCGGGTGGCCCTTAATTGACCTGCTGAGCCCGCTGGGTGGGCTCAACAAGGTCAATCAGGGGAAAATTGAGTGGGTTGGCCACAACTCGATGGAGGCGGGACTACAACCCCAGAAGTGGGAGTCCCGCCTCCTACACGCCTCCATTGATAAAATCCAGCCCAATGACTCCGCCTCCACAGCTCTCTGAGGTAGAGAATTCCAAAGATTCACGACCCTCTGAGAGAAGAAATTCCTCCTCATCTCCGTTTTAAATGGGCGACCCCTTATTCTGAAACTATGCCCCCTAGTTCTAGATTCCCCCATGAGGGGAAACGTCCTCTCTGCATCTACCCTGTCAAACCCCCTCAGAATCTTATATGTTTCAATAAGATCCCCTCTCATTCTTCTAAACTCCAATGAGTATGGCCCAACCTGCTCAACCTTTCCTCATAAGAGAACCCCTTCAACTCAGGAATCAACCTAGTGAACTTTCTCTGAACTGCCTCCAATGCAAGTATATCCCTCCTTAAACAAGGAGACCAAAACTGCACGCAGTACTCCAGGTGTGGTCTCACCAATACCCTGTACAGTTGTAGCAAGACTTCCCTACTTTTATATTCCATACCCTTTGCAATAAAGGCCAATATTCCATTTGCCTTCCTAATTACTTGCTGTACCTGCATGCTATCTTTTTGTGTTTCATGTACGAGGACATCCAGATCCCTCTGTACCGCAGCATTCTGTAGTCTCTCTCCATTTAAATAATATTTTGCTTTTTTATTTGTACAAACCTATTTTGTCTACTATTTTCATAGACACGTACACATTTAAATATACTAGCGTGTTATTGTAGGTTGCCAACAGTGACGTTTTATCGATCCCAAATTGATTTTTCTCCTATTCAAAATTTGGACCACTATATTCAAGGTCTGACTGGAACATACCGTCAAAAGTATTGGCTAGTAAAAATTTTGCAAATGGATTTCAAATTTTAATATTGTCGCTGAACACATATGATCAGTTTTCTTGGTTCTCAGTCAAGTTGGGTCATCCCAAAGCAGTAGGGAACATAAGAACATAAGAAATAGGAGCAGGAATAGGCCACTTGGCCCCTCGAGCCTGCTCCACCATTCAATAAGATCATGGCTGATCTTGGGCTCAAAGCATCTTCCCTGCCTGCTCCCCATAACCCTTCACTCCCTTATCTTGCAAAAATCTATCTATTTCTACCTTAAATGTATTCAATGACCCAGCCTCCACAGCTCTCTGGGGCAGAGAATTCCACAGATTTACGACCCTCTGAGAGAAGTTCCTCCTCATCTCAGTTCTAAAAGGGCGACCTTTTATTCTAAAACTGTGCCCCCGAGTTCTAGATTTCCCCACAAGGGGAAAAATCCTCTCTGCATCTACCCTGTCGAGCCCCCTCAGTATCTTATATGTTTCAATAAGATCACCTCTCATTCTTCTAAACTCCAATGAGTATAGGCCCAACCTGCTCAACCTTTCCTCATAAGTCAAACCCTTCATCTCCGGAATCAACCGTGTGAATCGTCTCTGAACTGCCTCCAATGCAAGTATATCGTTCCTTAAATAAGGAGACCAAAACTGTACGCAGTACTCAAGGTGTGGTCTCACCAATACCCTGTACAGTTGTAGCAGGATTTCCCTGCTTTTATACTCCAACCCCTTTGAAATAAAGGCCAACATTCAAATTGCCTTTTTGATTACTTGCTGTACCTACATGCTAACTTTTTGTGTTTCATGCACAAGGACCCCCAGGTCCCTCTGAACTGTAGCATTTTGAAATCTCTTTCCAATTAAATAAGAGTTTGCTTTTTATTTTTCCTGCCAAAGTGGATAACCTCGCACTTTCCCACATTATACTCCATCTGCCAGATGTTGGCCCACTCACCTAGCCTGTCTATATCCCTTTGCAGATTCTTTGAGTCCTCTGCACAACTTGCTTTCCCACCCATCTTTGTATCATCTGCAAACTTGGCTACATTACACTCGGTCCCTTCATCCAAGTCATTAATGTAGATTGTAAATAGTTGAGGCCCCAGCACCAATCCCTGTGGCACCCCACTAGTTACCGTTTGCCAACCGGAAAATGACCCATTTATCTCGACTCTCTGCTTTCTGTTAGTTAGCCAATTCTCTATCCATGCTAATATATTACCCCCAATTCTGTGAGCTCTTATCTTATGCAGTAACATTTTATGTGGCACCTTAATGAATGCCTTCTGAAAATCCAAATACACCACATCCACTGGCTCACCCTTGTCCACTCTACTCGTTACATCCTCAAAGAACTCCAGCAAATTTATTAAACATGATTTCCTTTTCATAAAACCATGCTAACTCTGCTTGACTGCATTATGATTTTCCAAATGCCCTGCTACTGCTTCCTTAATGAAGGGCTCTAGCATTTTCCCAATGACAGATGTTAGGCTAACTATAGTTTCCTGTTTTCTGTCTCCCTCCTTTCTTAAATAGGGGTGTTACATTTGCAGTTTTCCAATCTGCTGGGACCTCTCCAGAGTCCAGGGAATTTTGGTATATTGCAACCAATGCATCCACTATCTCTGCAGCCACTTCTTTTAAGACCCTGGGATGCAAGCCATCATCATCTTTTAGTCCCATTATTTTACCAAGTACTATATTTCCTTAGTGATAGTGATTGTCTTTATTTCCCCCCTCCCTGTGGCCCCTTGATTATCCATTATTGGGATGTTGTTAGTGTCTTCTACCGTGAAAACAGATACAAAATATTTGTTCAGAGTCTCTGCCATTTCCCCGTTCCCCATTATTAATTCCCCAGTCTCATTTGCTAAGGGACCAACATTTACTTTAGCTACTCTCTTCCTTTTTATATACCTGTAGAAGCTCTTACTATCTGTTTTAATATTTCTTGCTAATTTACTCTCATAATTCATCTTCTCTCTCTTTATTATTTTTTTAGCCCTCCTTTGCTGGTTTAAAAAAATTTCCCAATCCTCTGGTCTCCCACCAATCTTGGCAACATTGTTAGCCTTCGTTTTCAATTTGATACCATCCTTTACTTCCTTAGTTAGCCACGGATGGTGCTCCCTTCTCTTAAAATCTTTCTTTCTCACTGGAATATATTTTTGTTGAGAGTTATGAAATATCTCCTTAAATGTCCGCCACTGCATTTCAACTGTCTTACTCTTTAATTTATTTTTCCAGTCCACTTTAGCCAGTTCTGCCCTCATGCCATTGTAATTGCCTTTGTTTAAGATCAGGACATTGGTTTGAGATACAACTTTCTCAGCCTGCAACTGAATTTGAAATTCAACCATGCTATGATCACTCTTTCCTAGAGAATCCTTTACTATGAGATAATTTATTAATTCTGTCTCATTACACAGTACCAGATCCAAGATAGCCTGCTCCCTGGTTGGTTCCATTACATACTGTTCTAGGAAACCATCCCGGATGCACTCGATGAACTTCTCCTCAAGGCTACCATGACCAATTTGATTTGTCCAATCAATATGAAGATTAAAATCACCCATGATTATTACCGTACCTTTTTTACAGGCCTCCATTACTTGTTGATTTATACTCTTTATAATCAGAGAGTGATTGGAATCTGGAACTCGCTGCCTGAAAAAGTGGTAAAAGCAGGAACCCTCACAACATTCAAGAGGCATTCAGATGAGCACTTAAAACGCCATAGCATACAAGGCTATGGACCAAGTGCTGGAAAATAGGATCAGAATAGACAGGGTTTGATGGCCGGCGTGGACACGATGGGCTGAAGGGCCTCTTTCTGTGCTGTAAAACTCTATGACTATGACTCTATGACTCTGTCTAACAGTATTGCTACTGTTCGGGGGCCTGTTGACTACACCCACCAGAGACTATTTCCCCTTATTATTTTTTATCTCCACCCAAACTGATTCTACATCTTGATCTTCTGAGCCAATATCACTTCTCACCACCGCACTGATCCCATCCTTTACCAACAAAGCCACCCCACCTCCCTTTCCTTTCTGTCTATCTTTCTGAATTGTCAAATACCCTGGAATATTCCGTTCCCAGCCCTGGTCACCTTGCAACCACGTCTCTGTAATGGCAATCAGATCATGCCCATTTGTATCTATTTGTGCCGTCAACTCATCTATTTTGTTACGAATGCTGTGTGCATTCAAAGCTTTTAACTTTGTCTTTTTACCATTTCCCCTTGTTTTGGTCCCATTTTCTGTTGCACTCTTATTTTTAACCATTCTGTCCCTTCCTGTCACACTCTGGTTATTATTTCCCCCATCTCTATCCTGCTCTATTGCTTTCTCATTTCTCATTGATTTTAAAAATTCCTGCTCACCTGGATCCTCCCCCCCACTATTTAGTTTAAAGCCCTCTCTTCAGTAAAACTTGACACTTGATTACATCTTGTCCCACATGCCTTAATATGTACTGCAGGGTCATTTGCATTGAAAGTCATCAGATCCCACAAACCGGGGTTCTGCTAAGGTTTCATGATACTGAGTCGAGATGACAGGTGTCAGAATTACCAGTCTGCTTTAGAAGAAAACCGTTGGTTCAGGTCATGAATGTAGTGATAGGCAGCCCACAGGAGGGTGTACGTGCACTAGAGAGTTGAAAACTCTGAAGAGGAATGATATTCGATGTATTGGCAAGGAGCATTGCTAAGAGGCATTTTCCGCAAATCAAAATGATAAATTAAATACATTACTAAAACAAGAGTATTAACATTTACAGAGTTAATTGCAAGGATGGTAGGAACAAAATACATCGGTGAGGTGAAGAACCTTGAAGGTGAAGAATGCACAAGCATTCTTAGGCTCAACTGAAAGAGGAGTTAACTGCAGATGAAGAAGACATACTGAAGGTTGTTGAATGCATTAGAAACTAACAGGGCTCTAGCTTAGAAATCTAATTAGAATAGAACCTACTTCCAAATGCAAAAGGAAATGAAGATAAAAACAAACCACTGCTAGCCAAATAGTGCAAGAATGGAATATTTTTTTCATAGTTAGTCAAATTTGGATACCTTTACTTAAATAAGGATTTGAGGATTATGATGCAACTAAGCTAATGGGATTTATCCAATGCAATGATTTTTAAATTTTTGCATTACGGCTTTGTGATGAAATAACTCTGTGTTCTGGCATTTGTATTGTCTGTTGTTGTACTTGTTAATGTTTGGAATGTTCTACCGGTGTAACCACTAATGCTCCTCCCTAGCCCCGCCCCTCTGGATCCTCCGGATTGGTGTGAGTCTTACTTATAAGGGCTGGGTCGGTGATGAATGATGGTTGCCCTGTGTTAACTTGATGCCATGTTCTTACTTAATAAAAGCCTTTAGTTTTAAGCTTTAACCTCACGGATTCAGGCTGTTATTTGGCACATCAATCTTTGAAACTTTAATATGTGTATCAGCATGCAGTGTCAGTATATTGTAGGAAATTTCAATTTCTTACAAGATGGATATTTTTAAACCTAAATAAATTCCTTCAGCCTTGCATGTAACACCACTATTAAAAGGAAAGGGCAATGGAGGCATTACAAGGTCTTCCTTGTAATATAGGGAAGTGAAGCTGCTCAAGCAATTGGAGGTTTAATACTTCCACTGGCCAATAAAAATATTTCATTAAGCCTCAAGGCTCTTTATTTTAAACACATTGGCCTCATAAGTGTGTGAGCTGTAATCCCAGCAG
This sequence comes from Somniosus microcephalus, assembly GCF_052327205.1. NCBI lineage: Eukaryota > Metazoa > Chordata > Chondrichthyes > Squaliformes > Somniosidae > Somniosus > Somniosus microcephalus. The sequence goes on from NC_141008.1 coordinate 70,452,141, forward strand.
TTACATTGAGATTGCGCCCACCATCGCCCTCCAACCCTGAGCCTGTTGGAGTTTGCGGGGTCAGGGGGCACTCGTGCTACTATGGCTCCATCTCAAGTCCCCATCTGTGCCATGCTGCCAGAAACTCTGTCACCTGGTAGCTCCCTGGAGACTCCATATATTCCACTTCCCCCCTTCGCCCCCTACTAAAATTTAAAAGACAACTTACCCATCTTTGGGCATCTAGCCTGCATTGCCTGGTCTGGACCCCCACTCCCCAGGACCCACTTCCGCCCTCCTGGAGGCCAGTACATCTCATCTGATTCGGCATACCGGCCTCAAATCGTGCCAAAGAAGTGGAAATGGACAGCGTTAAGATTCCCGGCCCCTGCTTCGCCTCTCCCCCTTCTCACATGCCTCGTCTTGCAAGGAGTGGTTAGAGGCTCCACCCCTTACAATGCCAACTGGGATTTCCCAACTAAAGTTGGAATCTGGTGCTCGCGACATAGAAACATAGAAGATAGGAGCAGGAGTAGGCCATTCGGCCCCTCGAGCCTGCTCCGCCATTCAATGACATCATGGCTGATCATCCAAACTCAGTACCCTGTCCCTGCCTTCTCCCCATATCCCTTGATCCCTTTAGCCTTAAGAAATATATCTAACTACTTCTTGAATATATTTAATGAATGGCCTCAACTGTCTTCTGTGGTAGAGAATTCCACAGGTTCACCACTCTCTGGGTGAAGAAATTCCTCCTCATTTCTGTCCTAAATGGCCTACCCTTTATCTTTAGGCTGTGACCCCTGGTTCTGGACTCCCTCGCCATCGGGAACATCCATCCTGCATCTAGTCTGTCTAGTCCTATTAGAATTTTATAAGTTTCAATGAGATCCCCTCTCATTCTTCTAAACTCCAGCGAATATAAGCCCAATCAACCCAATCTCTCCTCATACGTCATTCCTGCCATCCCAGGTATCAGTCTGGTGAATCTTCGCTGCACTCCCTCCATGGCAAGAACATCCTTCCTCACCTTTTTGCAAGTAGCTCCGCTGGGCTTCCACTGGAATTCTGGCAGGAACCTGATGGAAATTCGGCTCCATTTATGTGGCCTCTGTAATCCCAAAATACAAGTATGCACAAGGAGGTCTTTTCTGGGGAGGGGCTTCCCACATTCACAGTTGAATGCTGTTTTACATTTTTTTCTACTGTATGCTGGGCATGTGTGAATTGCAAAACGACAGAAAAGATCTTCTATATGGTTGACTGAAGGATGTACAATCATCAGCTTGTCCATTCCATAACCCACTTCGGACTCTTCCACAAGTTTGAGCTGACTCTGTGCTAATCTTAGGGAGAATTCTTCAAGTTATTCTCATTTATAATTTGAGATCCAATGCAACCAAACCAGAGATGCCTATGGAATAAAAGGAAGGATAATGGTAGTGGTAATAAAATCTGTTAATCAGTTTAAAATGTGGTTAATATTTTACATTGTCTAACAAATATAAAATACATCAATGTTTTTTGTTTTTAGCTTTGTGCTTTATTTCAATTAGCATTTATGTCAATCTACAGTATATCTTACTGTTCTTAATTGTTAAAATTGTGAGCTTTCTAGGGTGTTGTGGGAACGAGAGTCCACACTACCTGGATACCTCAATGTCCTGTGCTGCCTGTGGGACCAGCGCACGTTGGGTTAAGCTCCGAAGATGAGTTAAAACAGCTTTCTGCTTAAGTTATGCACTGTGCAAGGGGGTGCAAGATACGAGCATCTCTGCAGATAAAGAGGATGATGGCATGTCTGAAAGTAAGCGCTCAGCAATGACTGTGATGATCTAGAATATGTCTGATCACTTGTGTTCATGGGGAATGGGACCGAGTTAACTAAGGCACCATAACTGCGGTAACAGAATAATTGGAAGGGATTAAGAAGGACAAAATCCATTTTACTGGGTCCATGTTCTGTTGATTCTGCTGTCACCTGCATGTATATTTGCTTCACTATGATTTATTGATAATATGCATGGAATGTAATGATCAAAGGTAAAAATGGTATATAAGCGTGAGTGAAGCACTCATACGGGAATCGTGAGTATGGTGTCTCAGTAAAGATCTGGTCTTGCATTGTTTTAACGGTATGTGTGTGTGCGTGTGTGTACTCTGTTGTTTAAGGTAACAAAACGAATTTGAATGAGAAAGCAGTCCAACAGGGGCCAAATGCAAATTTGGGGTTCCAATATGCTGGAATGCCAATGGGCATTCACAGTCTTTGTCCATGTCGCCGTACCGTAAATGAATAATATCAGTTTGCATTCTACTTTGTATAAATTATGCTTCATAAATGGTCTGTTAGTGAAACTGAAAATTGAGGCTGAGTAATGCCTGCTGTTGGACAACGTGAATTCACCCCAGGAGGGTTTGTGGTAATCACCATGATTTGAACCACATTGTATCAAGCTTTGTACATTTGAAGTAGGGAAAAAAAAATCAGGTTTACATTAAACCCAAGTTAACCAACCACTGAAGTTGCTTTATATCAAAATAATTCAAGGAGACAGCACAAATCCAGGCGCAGCCCATGAAATGCTCGACCTTTCAATCTGCAAACTACCAGCGAGTATTGAAATGAAAATGAAACACGAGCTCTCACAAATTTTGCAGTGTTCAATTGAATCAGGAATTGGTGCTGAGACCACTGCTGTTCACCATTTACATCAACGATTCGGACTCGGGAATCAGAAGTACAGTTTCAAAATTTGATAAATGAGGCCAAATTAGGGGGTGTAGACAGACTGCAGCAAAATGCAAGAAGACGTAAATAAACTTGCAGAATGGGAGAATAAATGGTGAATGAATTACAATATAGACAAGTGTGAGGTGGTGCATTTTGGTAGGAGGAATAAGGAAACCACACACTCCTTGGGAAATAAGGGGGGATGATTGGGTTGCTTTGCACCTCCCGTTAGCGCCCTCTTAGGGCACTAATGGGTGCAAAGCAACTCGCGCCCGGGTGCGGCGCTGCCCACGCCTCCCGTGAAATTCAGCAGGAGGTTAGCGGCGGCACTAACCGGTAGCACCTCGCGACGCTGCGCCGCCGGCGATGACCTCATCGCTGTGCGCAGCGGCCCGCTCGCGCCCCGGCCGTGATCTTTGGGAGCGCCCCCTGACTTACCGCCAGACGCCATGTCTGACGGGGTCAGGGGGGCCTGCCTGCGGCTGGGGAGGTGCAGTTTAAAGGTGAGGTGCAGGGCAGCCAGCACCTGCCTGCGCTCCCGTCCCTGGCCTCCTGAACGGCACCCCCCGCGGAGTGCCGGCTTCACTCCAAGAGCCCGGCACATCTCTTGAGTGCCGGGCTCTTTTGCCGACACTCCCGATCCCCGGGGGCCCAGCTGGGCCCCGGGCCGCGCTGCGCAAGGTCCCTCCCCTTTAAGAAGGGGAGGAAGGCCTGTAATACTGTATTCCCTTGCAGCGCCCCTAGAGGGATGAGGGGCGCTTCCAGTAGCACCCCGCTTCCCTCTTGGGGCGCAACCACTGAAGTTCCGGCGCGGGGGCGCTAATTTTTCCAGGGCGAGCGCCCCGGCGAAGTTAGCTTGCGGCACTACTCAATTTTTAGCCCTAAGTGTCTAAACATGGCAGAAGAGCAAAGGGATGTAGGGGTACAGATTCACAAATCATTAAAAGTAGCAATGCAGGATAACAAGGCCATAAAAAATGCAAAGAAAGCACTGGGGTTCATTCCTGGAGGAATGGAGCTGAAAAGCCAAGAAGTTATGTTAACGCTATACAGAACCTTGGTAAGACCAGTAAGTGTACTCAGCTCTGGTCTCCATATTACAAAAAGGATACAGAGGCACTGGAGAAGGTGCAAAAAAGATTTACAGGGATGATACCAGAACTGAGAGGTTGTAACTATCAGGAAAGACTGAAGAGGCTGGGGCGCTTTTCTCTAGAAAAACGAAGGCTGAGGGGGTGACCTGATGGAGGCCTTTAAAATTATGAAGGGGTTTGATGGGATAGATGTGGATAAAATGTTTCCACTTGTGGGGGGAACCCAAAACTAGGGGTCATAGACGATGTTCCCTGTAATTTGTTTTGGCAGGCCATTCAAAATACAGCGCATGCACAGTTTTTACATTGAAAAGCCGGCTGCACGGGTTCCCTGGAGCTAAAAGGGAACATTGGTCATAAATATAAGATAGTCATAAATAAATCCGGTAAGGAATTCAGAAGAAACTTCTTTACCCAGAGAGTGGTGAGAATGTGGATCTCGCTACCACATGGATGCATTTAAGGGGAAGCTTGATAAGCACATGAGGGAGAAATGAATAGAAGGTTATGATGATAGAGTTAGATGAAGAGGGGTGGGCGGAGGCTCGTGTGGAGCATAAACACTGGCACAGATCAGTTGGGCCGAATGTCCCGTTTCTGGGCTGTAATTTCTATTTAAAGTGGAATTTAAAGTGTTTAATTCTTTTCCAGTTTAGTTTGGATTTGGCTGGACGGCTTAGTTTAAGTTAGTTAAAACATGCATAAATGATTCTATTATTCTAAAACAGGATTTTAAACAAGGTCTCAAAGGTGAATAGACAATATTTTAACCCAATGGGTTAATGTCAACTATTCAATTGACGTGATTTTGAAGTGGAGCGTACATCAGGCAGGCGATGGGCGAAGACATTGCAACAAGAGGCCTGAATCATGTTGATGGTCGGGCCTCATTAGCGTGGAAATGGCAAGCTGCCAACACTCACCAAACACTAATGGGCAGTTTGGCAAAGCTGAATTAAAGGGGAGGTCTGGACCAATCTTGGAGCTGGGGGGTAACAGTGGGCGCCAAAATGGAAGTGTGGCAGGATTTTTAGTGAGGTGCAGGAAGAGCAATTCTGTTGGCCTCGCTGCCAAAAAATCCACAACAAACCTTCAGTTTCAGTTTTTCCAGAGGTGTTTCCAGTGATCCCTTGAAGGGATGCTGGTTGTGGCTGCTTAGGTCAGTGGGCAGGCCTTACACTGGCTGGGTGCTGAGCGATCCAATATGAAAGTGGCATTGTGGGCCTAACTACGTTATAGGACTCCAAGTTGCCTGTTGAGATTCCTGCCTGCCACCGGTGGGAGCGTTGGTCGGCCATATTGAGACCGCTCGGACATGGCACCGGGTGGGCCTCAAGTGGGAAGTTTTCTTTTGGATTTTGGTCTGACTACTCCTCCATTTCCAGTGGAAAAATAGGCAGCAGAGGGGCCAAAGTCACCCCCCCAATCCCTTTCCATCATTCGGCTTTTCAAGCTTTCTGCTTCTTTTCACTCACTTATGTCCCATTTGCCGTTGGGCTGTTGATTATGATCAAAACTGAATCAACACATTCGACTGTCAGTTCTGATGTATGAGGTGATGTGTAAATGGGAATCAGCTAAGTCGACTTGAAAAAAGTCTATAAAAAGTGCAATTCAAGAAATAGTGAAACCACTTTGAATTAAACCAAAGGTATTAGAAGCAAATTAAATTGTTTGATTTAAATTCATTCTTGAGTCAACGTGTTGCAAGCATGTACATCACTCTAGTTGTGGACCTGAATTTTCCAAGGCATATCTACATTGAAGGTGTGTGAATGGGTCAGGGGTGTCGAATTAGAGTGAATTACACAAGAAATAAGTTTCATACAAGTTAATTTGACACCGAGACCTCTTCACTAGTGTACAGACATTCTCTTGCTCTCTTTCCCTGCAGTTCATTTGGCAACCTGTTTATAGTAAATGACACATTGTTACTAATTTTCTGTGTTCCTGCGATAAATCAAGGTCTTGGACCTGATCTGTGAGGGAAATGGTTTAGAAATTTAAAATACTCTTTCCGTTATGATTAACGGATAGATCTTTTATCAAGCGGTTATCATTGCCACACTGAAGTGGAAATAATAAAAGAAAATGGTACCGTGGAAGATCTTTGACTGTACCACAAAGTGTTTGCCAATCTTACTCTTTGAGAAGAAATGAGGAACTATAAAGGTCAGCGTGAAACTTTATTACATAAAATGTCAGAACAGCCTGCAAGCACAAGTTTGCATTAATATTCTGTTAACAGCATTAACACTTTGAATGCAGACGTTTATTTACAGCTGGTGCTGTGTAACATTTTTGCAGTTTTGTAGCATTTTATGATTCTAAAAAATGAAGAAAGCAAAAGAATACTTTAACTTGAACAATACATAAATTTAAATATTTTCAGGAAACTTATGGATATTCGGCTTTTATACTCCAGAGACTCAATGAAGATTCTTTGCTTATCAGGCAGAGAGAATTGTGCTCCAAGTCTAATTATACTATTCTGGTAATTAAAAAAGAATTCTTGCTACTTTTCCCGGAGGGAAAGAAATCCCAGCATGTATCTACACCTCACTTTGGGACGTCATGAGAGCGTGAAAGGTGCTATTAAAATGCAAGTTCTCTCTTTTCATCTATGCAATATTGTGTGCCTGCAGCAGTGATTAATGGCAGTTGTCATACATGCAATGGATGCAATTCCAAGCGCATAGTTCACATTTCAGTGGATTGCACTTCCAGAAACTGTCAAAATGTCATCATACCTGTATATTTTTGCTATGATATAATCAGTGTTAAAAGGTGGCGTTATTGTGACATCATTGGACTAACAGAGACCTCATTATGCAATGGAATCAGAACTGCTTTAAAAAAATATATATATATTCAGCGTATGTAAATTTACAAAGAAGGACACTTGTGTCTTTAAGAAAGCATCATATCTGGGTGTTCCAGTCCTGCACTGTTTTGGTTCAGTAAGCTGAACGATCAGTCACTGGTTTCTGCTATTTTCTGATTACGGAATTGACGACTGATATCATTACCAAGAGCTGCCTGACTATTCAGAGATTAATGTAGTCCCCGCAGATAACATTGATCCTTATTTATAACAAAATTAACTAGATTATTCAGCACAGTGCCTTTGCCATTTTACTGCATCATCTAGTCAAGCACCATTTAATCCTGTTGCCCTGACTACTGTTGCTCTCTAGTCACTTTTTTTTTGGCAGATAATGCAGTAGCCAGTCAAGTACCATTATACGCCTACCCGTGACCTTTCCGTCGTGAGGTTATGTGTAGCGCCAATTAATGCACAATAAGCCATCAGTTTCTGTCAGCATCCACACTAATCTGGGTTCTCTACAGCTGTTTTACTGCCCTCCGAACAGATGTGCTTCATTAGGACTGACAATGATAGATGTGCATAATTTGGGCAAATCTGCTGTGAGGTTTATCAGAGTCTGGATCAGTGCTTTCCAGCATAATAAAATTACACATCGGTTTAGCTATCTAAATGTAATGGTTACATTATCTAAAAATCTTTGGCATAGTCTTGCACAGGACTGGGCCAGAACATGTAAATTCATCCCATTTGCAGTTCCTGGTCTGTATACTTGGTGAAAGGGTGTAATTAGAGTTTGGATCAATACTAATTCCATGTGGTTTAGTATCTAACAAATACCTTTATCAGCTGCTCTGTGAATCAATTGCAAATCCCATGTAGATGGGAGATTACATTTTAAAATTGTGTGTAATGCAGCACTTCAGGGACTGGTTTTACTTTCATTAGTTGTATTAAATTGGTGAAGAACAAAGCTTTAACTAGAGAAGCTGGGGTTGTTCTCCTTGGAGCAGAGACAGCTAAGAGGAGATTCGATAGAGATGTCGAAAACTATGAAGGGTTTAGTTAGAGTAAATCATAAGACGTAGGAGCAGGAGTAGGTCATTTGGCCCCTCGATTCAATAAGATCATGGCTGATCTGATCTTGGCCTCAACTCCACTTCCTTGCCCGCTCCCCATGACCCTTGACTCCCTTACCTTTCAAAAATCTGTCTATCTCCACCTTAAATATATTCAATGACCCAGCCTCCACAGCTCTCTGGGGAACAGAATTCCAAAGATTCACAATCCTCTTAGAGAAGAAATTCCTCCTCATTTCCGATTTCAAAGGGTGACCCCTTATTCTGAAATTATGCCCCCTAGTTCTAGATTCCCCCATGAGGGGAAACATCCTCTCTGCATCTACCCTGTCAAGCCCCTTTAGAATCTTATGGGCTAAAAATTCAGTTTGGGGCGCCCAGCTCGCCTGGGCACCGGAATTACCGCTGCGCGCGGAGCCACTTGCGCCAGCGGGATATTCAGTTTCAGCGCCCCAAGTGGAAGCCGGCCGCAAAACAAGGGTTTCGGCGCCCCGCTTGGGGCGCTGAAACTGAATATCGGCGCGCAAAGTGCCGCAGCGCCACCCGCTGTGGCACGGCAGCCTGCGGTACTGCAGGCCTTCCTCTCACTCTTAAGGGGGAGGTGCCTGCAACAGCGCGATCCCCGCTCGCGAGTGCCGGCAAATGAGCCCGGCACCAAGGAGAAGTGCCGGGCTCTCGGGAAACAGCCGGCAATGCCGTCGGGGGGGGGGGGTGTAGGAGGCCGGGGACGGAGGTGCGGGCAGGCGGCCGCCGAAAAAGCGGCCGGCCGCACCTCCACCTTAACTCGCCCCACTACCGCCACAGGTAGGCCCCTCTGTACCGGTCGCTGTTTGCGGCCGGCGCGGAGGAGGCGGCAGCGACCAAATATGGCCAGCGGGGCGATAGCGGGGCGCTGCGCACACCGATGACGTCATCGGTGGCAGCGCAGCGCTACAGGCTAACGCCGCCATTAGCGCCCCGCTAAATATCGCGGTAGGTGTGGCCAGTGGCGCAAAAGCCCTCTTTGGGCGCAAACTGGTGGCGCAGGCCACTGAATTTCTAGGCCTATGGCCTAGAAATTCGGTTGGCTTTGCGCCCAGTTTTCGCCCAAAGAGGGCTTTCGCGCCACTTGCTAAACTTGCCCCGATATTCAGCGGTGCGGTAATGGCGGCGTTAGCCTGTAGCGCTGCGCCGCCACCGATGACGTCATCGGTGTGCGCAGTGCCCCGCTACCGCCCCGCTACCGGCCCGACCGCCATATTGAGTTGCGGCCGCCTCTTCCGCGGCGGCCGCAAACAGCAACCAGAAAACGGGGCCTACCTGATGCGGTAGTGGGGCGAGTTAAGGCGGATGTGCGGCCGGCCGCTTTTTCGGCGGCCGCCTGCCCGCACCTCCTTCCCCGGCCTCCTCCACCACCCCCCCGCGGCATTGCCGGCTGTTTTCCGGGAGCCCGGCACTTCTCCGTGGTGCCGGGCTCATTTGCCGGCACTAGCGAGCGGCAATCGCGCTGTTGCAGGCACCTCCCCCTTAAGAGAGGGAGGAAGGCCTGCAGTACCGCAGCCTGCCGCTCCGCAGCGGGTGGCGCTGCGGCACTTAGCGCGCCGATATTCAGTTTCAGCGCCCCAAGCGGGGGCGCCGAAACCCTTGATTTGCGGCCGGCTTCGACTTGGGGCGCTGAAACTGAATTTCCGGTGGGCGCAAGTGGCTCCGCGCGCAGCGGTAATTTCTGGGCGCAAGCGAGCTGGCCGCCCCAAAGTCAATTTCTAGCCCTATATGTTTTAATAAGATCTCCTCTCATTCTTCTAAACTCCAATGAGTATCGGCCCAACCTACTCAACCTTTCCTCATAAGACAAATCAAGAGAAACTGTTTCCAGTGGCTGAAGGGTCGATAACCAGAGGGCCCAGATTGAAGGGCCGATAACCAGAGGGCCCAGATTGAAGGGTCGATAACCAGAGGGCCCAGATTGAAGGGCCGATAACCAGAGGGCCCAGATTGAAGGGCCAATAACCAGAGGGCACAGATTGAAGGGTCGATAACCAGAGGGCACAGATTGAAGGGCCGATAACCAGAGGGCCCAGATTGAAGGGCCGATAACCAGAGGGCACAGATTGAAGGGCCGATAACCAGAGGGCCCAGATTGAAGGGCCGATAACCAGAGGGCCCAGATTGAAGGGTCGATAACCAGAGGGCCCAGATTGAAGGGCCGATAACCAGAGGGCCCAGATTGAAGGGTCGATAACCAGAGGGCCCAGATTGAAGGGCTGATAACCAGAGGGCCCAGATTGAAGGGCCGATAACCAGAGGGCACAGATTGAAGGGCCGATAACCAGAGGGCACAGATTGAAGGGCCGATAACCAGAGGGCCCAGATTGAAGGGCCGATAACCAGAGGGCACAGATTTAAGGTGATTGGTAAAAGAACCAGAGGCGACATGAGGAAAAACTTTTTTACGCAGCGAGTGGTTGGGATTTGGAATGCGCTGCCTGATAGGGCGGTGGATACAGGTTCAATAGTAGCCTTCAAAAGGGATTTGGATAAATACTTGAAGGAGAAAGGGCAGCGGAGCGGGACTAACTGGATTGCTCTTCGAAAGAGTTGGCGCAGACGCGATGGGCCGAATGGCCTATTCAATAATTCTATGATTAACACTTTTCCATTCATGAAAAACATGGACTGAATTTCCTTTAGATGATTACTACAACAATTTATCTCTCTCGGAAGGAGAAACTTTCGCACACTGACACCTAGGGCTGGATTTTGCCAATGGGGAGCTTTTGGAGGCGGGACTCCCACTTGTCGGGTTTCAGTCCCGCCTCTATCGACTTCTGGCCAACCCACGCTATTTTCCCTTGATTGACCTTGTTGAGCCCTCCCAGTGGGCTTAGCAGGCCAATTAAGGGAAAGCCGGTTGCAGAGAACATCAGCGAATGACGTTTCATCTGTCAAAAATCTGAGCAAAATTTTTGACAGATGAATTGTCATCATTTGACAGCTCTGTGAAGCTGTCAAACACTGACATTCTATGTAGTTTGATGAGTTCTTGAACTGAGATGAGAAACTTCTTCACTCAGAGGGTAGTAAATCTATGGAATTTGCTACCTCAGAGAGCTGTGGAAGCTGTGACATTAAATAAATTTAAAACGGAGATAGACAGTTTCCTAGCTGATAAGAGAATTAGCGGTTATGGGGAGCGGGCAGGGAAGTGGACGTGAGTCTAGGTTCGGATCAGCCATGATCCTATTGAATGGCGGAGCAGGCCCGAGGGGCCGTATGGCCTACTCCTGCTCCTACTTCTTATGTTCTTATGTTCTTATGTTCTTTCTTTTGCAGAAATTAGATGGTTGTTGCATTGGAGAATGCAACGGCCATCTGTCCTCTCTGCCGCGGAGGTGCGAGACTCTCCGCATCCCCAACTATTGATGCCTGCAGGAAGAAACAAAGGTAAGTAAACTTTTTCTATCACTTTCCACTTACCTCACATACCTCTCCGCCCTTGCATCCATCATGTAGTGTATGTAACCTGTACCACCTTAAGAGACTACCTTAAGGTGATGAACTACTTTCTGATGGCTCCTGTATATTGTAGTACCGGTGGTGACCACACCAGTATATAAACCCTGTGGAGCAGTTTGTATTTCAGTTCAGCCCTGACCCTCAATTACTAAAGACCTGTTTAAGTATTCTGTTGTCTGTGTCCAGTTATTCAGCATAACTACATTTGGAAAACACAGACTCAACAGTGGCGACGAGTCTGATCGTACCTAGCGACAGTTTTGCATCCAAGGAAGCTTCGTCCTCAGAACGGGCGTCGAAAAGGGGCATCCGCCCTCATCATCCTGCTGAGCACCGCATCGCACGGGAGGCACCGAGAACCCGGCTTGGATTTGCTGGCCACGAAGTCCACCATCAGCAACAGGCAGTGATCATCCCTTCTATGACAGCGGCGGGTAAGCCCGATCTAGCGACACGGAGAGAAAGTCGGCCGAGTTGTCAGTGGGAGAAGGGGAGGGAAACCGAAGAAAAGGGCGGAGAACACGACCGCAGCCAGTAAAAAGGGCCGGACTGCAATCGGGCAGAGACGCGCAGCAGCCAGAAAAGCGTTAATGTCCACGAGGACCGTGGGAGCGGCGGGGAACAAGAGCAGCAGCGTCGGGGGAAATAAGGACCGCTGGGAGGCGAGAACGGCAACAGCGCGGTAATCGCCATTATAGTCGGCGGGGGAAGAAGATAAGCGCGGGAAAAGCCGCCAAGCGCGGGAAGCTGCCATTTTGGAAAAATAAATAAATTAAAGGAAACTCAACAAGATGCCAAAAACGGGTAACATCACTGCTTTTGATAGTGATGTAGAAGATTGGGCCACTTATGTGGAACGCGTTGAAGTTTACTGTACAGCGAATGAGGTACTGGCGGATAAGAAAGCACTAACCATATTAAACTCGATGGGTGCTGTGGTGTATGTGCCTTTAAGAGCAATTGTGGTGTATGTGCCTTTAAGAGCCCCAGGTGTGCGTAATGCCGGTAATTGCCACTTGGGCTATATAAGCCTGTGTATTGTATATATCCTTTAGAACCCCCCCAGACTTGCTTAGTAAATACCGATGAACCAACTCCTGTCTTCAGTGTCTTTATCTACACACGGACACTACAGTGGCGACGAAGTGGAAACGGACTTACCTGCAATTCGGCAGCACCTCAAGGACATCGATTCCTCCAGCGTCCAGAAGACTCAAGGAAGTAAGAGAAACTGTGGTTTCACCAGCTGGCCAAGCTGGTGGCAGGTACTGCGCTAATCCTTCCTGGGCGTCAGGCTGGGGCTCCAGCGTCGGGCTCTACAGCTGAGACAGGCAGCGAAATCGGAGGCAAGCAATAACGGACTGGGAGGGTGCACTCGGGAGACGGCCGGCGCGGCAAACAGGTCAGCGTTTAGACCTCCATCGGGAACGAGTCTCCAACAGTGAATAAACGGAAACCACAGTAAAACAGCGTTGTTATCGGTAGCAGCGGCGGGAAAGCGCAGGAAGCGCCATATCGTTGCTACAGAGAGAAAAAAAAAAGAGCGCGGGAAGCGCCATATCTTTTTTTTTTTGAAATGCCTAAGTCTGGCAATATTGATGCTTTTGATAACGAAACAGAGCCTAACTTTGGCAATATTGATGTTTTTGATAACAAGATAGAGAATTGGACCACATATGTAGAAAGAGTGGAGGTGTTTTGCACCGCAAATGGAATAGAAGATGAAAAAAAAGCTTCAGTGCTTCTGGATCTAATGGGCGCAGAAACATACAAGCTGTTACGCAACTTAATCACTCCAGCCAAACCGATGGACAAGAATTTTGAGGAGATTGTTAATACCCTACACTGCCAATTCGAGGCAGGACTGGCAGATTCTCTGCAAGACAAATTCATCTGCGATCCCTTAAGTGTAGAAACACAAAAAAAGGTATCTTCTGCAAAAGATTTAACACTGGACAAGGCTTTCAGTGCAATAGGAGCGGCAAAGATACAGCAAAGGCCACAGGACTTCGGCACCCATGAAATGACACGGGGTTTCAAGAGATGTTATCGCTGCGGCAGATCCAACCATGACCAGAGGGATTGCTGGTTCAAAGAAAAAGCATGCAGGCGATGCGGAAAGATGGGACACATTCCACGTGTATGCCGATCTGAAAATAAAAAATCCACTAACGGGAAAAGAATCAATAAGGAAAAGCACAGAAAGGTACAAATGATGACGGACAGTAGCTCCAAAGACCAGAAGAGCGATAGCGACTCCGGGAACAAGAGACTAAGCTCTCTCAAATTACATAATGTAATTGCCAATGAAGATTACCAGACCATCTGGGTTACCCTCATAATAGCAGGGTCCCCAGTTAAAATGGAGCTAGATACAGGATCAGCTCTAACCGTAATAAATCGACGAGATTACGAGAGGCTATTTTCGCATATACCTCTAAAAGACACATCCATTATCTTAAAAACATATACGGGGCAGAAAGTATACCCCAAAGGAAAAATAAAGGTGCCTGTGGTATACAACGGCAAAGAAATACAAAAGTTGTATTTATACATTCTACAAGATGGTGGTCCACCGTTGTTAGGACGTGAATGGATAAGGAAGATACGTTTAGACTGGCACTCCATTCAGGCACTGACGGTGACCAGTAAGGAAAAAAACAAGGATGACATCATACCTGAACGATTAAAAGACATCTTGGCCAACGCCAAAGAAGTGTTTCAAGAGAAACTAGGAACCTTGAAAGGCATCACCGCCTCAATAAAAGTGGAAGATGCAGCAATTCCAAAATGTTTTAAGGCAAGACCGGTGCCATACGCAATACGTCCGGCAGTCGAGGCAGAGCTGGAAAATTTGGAAAAGGCAGGCGTATTATCCAAAATAGATTGGAGCGAATGGGCAACACCCATCGTTCCAGTCATGAAAAAAACATTGAAAAATAACTCTGAGGAACAGAGAAAAATTCGCATCTGTGGGGACTTTAAGGTGACTGTAAACCCGGTCCTTCACACGGTACAGTATCCTCTTCCGAGGATAGAAGATATTTTCGCCTCACTATCCGGAGGAAAACGTTTCACAAAAATTGACTTGGCACAGGCATATCTACAGATGGAGGTTGAGGAGACCTCTAAAAAGTATCTCACAATAAACACACACAAAGGCCTGTACCAGTACAATCAACTGGTTTTTGGAGTAGCATCAGCTCCAGCTATCTGGCAAAGAGCTATGGAGCAAGTCCTGCAAGGGATTCCGGGGACTCAGTGTTACCTAGACGACATCCTTATAACAGGAGAAAATGACAACGAGCACCTCGCCAATTTGGAGCAGGTGCTCACTAGGCTGAAAGAACGGGGCCTACGAGCAAATCGCCCCAAGTGCGAATTTTTCCAAAATCAGATATCATATTGTGGCCACATAATTAATAAGGAAGGGTTGCATAAGTCACCTGAAAAAATTGAAGCAGTTATAAAAGCCCCAGCACCTGAAAATGTTTCACAATTGAGGTCATTCCTAGGATTAATAAATTACTATCATAAATTTTTACCGAACTTATCAACTATTCTACACCCTCTTAATGATCTTCTACACACAGGAGTGATTTGGAAATGGAACGAAGACTGTAAACGTGCCTTCCATAAATGTAAAGACTTAATCACATCCGAGAAAGTTTTGGCTCATTACAACCCATCACTACCAATCAGACTGGCGTGCGATGCATCCCCTTACGGCATAGGAGCGGTATTGTCCCATAGATTCCCTGATGGCTCGGAACGGCCGATAGCTTTTGCATCACGCTCATTGAACTCAGCTGAGCGTAACTATTCCCAGATAGACAGGGAAGCACTCAGCCTGGTATGGGGAGTGAAGAAATTCAACCATTACCTACACGGACAAAAATTTACCTTGCTGACTGACCATCAACCCCTCATCTCCATATTCAACCCTAAGAAAGGTGTCCCCATTATGACGGCACAAAGACTACAGAGGTGGTCCCTTTTTCTAGGGGCACACCAATACAACATTGAATACAAAGGGTCAAAACAGCATGGGAATGCTGACGGTTTATCGCGCCTACCGTTGCCAACGATAGAAGAGGCACCTACAGTAGACCCAGTAGAGATACTCCACTCTACCATACACACGGACACTACAGGTGCGAAGACGTACGGGTTATTAAGGCACCTTGTAACACCAGATAAACCAGTAGGAAAGAGTTTCGCTGAGATTGTTACTATCCTGCAAGAGCATTTAAACCCCACGCCGCTGCTGATAGTGGAACGATTTAAATTTTACAAAAGAATTCAGCTTAAAGAGGAAAGCAACGCTGAATTCTTAATCGAACTGCGCAAGTTATCAAAGTACTGTCAGTTCGGGACAGGACTAGCAGACGCTCTGAGAGATAAGTTTGTGTGTGGGCTACTAAAGGAAGGAACCCAGAAGCGACTGCTAGAGGAAAAGGATCTTACGCTGGACAAAGCTTTCAGCATTGCAGCATCGCACGAGGCAGCAGCACGAGGCACTGCGGAAATGCAGCAAAGGCCATCGGAATTCAGCACCAATGAAATGGCATTGGGTGCAGCAAAGTGTTATCGTTGTGGAAGGACAACGCATGATCAGAACCAGTGCTGGTTCAAAGATAAAGAATGCAGGAAATGTGGCAGACTTGGTCACATAGCAAAAGTATGCCGGTCAGGAAAGGAGACCAGCAACAAAAAGTCGCCGCAGGAGAAGTACAAGAAAGTACACAAGGTGACAGAGAACAGTTCGGATGAACAAAAGACGGATTCAGACTCCAGCAGTAAGGAACTGGGTTGTCTAAAAATACATAATGTGGGTAACACAGCAGACCACCAAACTATCTGGGTCATGCTTCGGATAGCAGGAGTCCAAGTGAAGATGGAATTGGACACTGGATCGGCATTGACGGTCATGAATAAGCAAGAGTACAAAAGGTTATTCTCACACATTCCCCTGAGGGATACGGAGATTGTATTGAAAACATACACGGGGCAAAGAGTATACCCCATCGGAAAGATAAAGGTAAAGGTGGTCTACAATGGTAAAGAAAGTCAGGGAATGGACTTGTATGTGTTACCTGAGGGAGGTCCACCACTACTGGGACGGGAATGGATCCGGAGAATAAATATGGACTGGCATTCCTTACAAGCACTAACTGTAGATTCCTGTAAAGAGGACAACGTCAAACCTAAACGACTGTCCAAAATATTGGACAATGCTAAGGAGGTGTTCCAACAGGGACTGGGAACACTGAAAGGAATTATGGCAAACATCAAGGTTGAAGAACATGCAAACCCAAAATTTTTCAAAGCCAGACCGGTACCTTATGCGATACGACCTGCTGTGGAAGCAGAGCTGGAAGGGCTAGAACGTTCAGGAGTACTGTCAAAGGTGGACTGGAGCGAATGGGCCACGCCCATTGTTCCCGTCATGAAGCGTTCGTTGAGCAACAAGCCAGGGGAACCTGGGAAGGTTCGCATCTGTGGCGATTTCAAGATCACTGTTAATCCGGTTCTTCACACGGTGCAATATCCGCTTCTGCGGATTGAGGATATCTTCGCTTCGCTGTCTGGCGGGAAACACTTCACCAAGATAGACCTGGCGCAGGCGTACTTACAGATGGAAGCTGATGAAGTGTCACGCCAGTATCTCACGATCAACACACATAAGGGCTTATATCGGTATAATAGACTGGTTTTTGGAGTGGCATCGGCTCCAGCGATTTGGCAAAGGGCCATGGAGCAGGTATTACAGGGAATTCCAGGCACACAATGCTACCTGGATGACATTCTGATTACAGGAGATGATGATAAGGATCACCTCGCAAATTTGGAGCAGGTGCTCACCAGATTGAAAGAATATGGACTCAGAGTTAATCGCCAGAAATGTGAGTTCTTTCAGAAGCGAATCTCGTACTGCGGTCACGTCATTGACCAGGAGGGGCTTCATAAGTCACCTGACAAGATCGAAGCTGTTGTGAAAGCTCCCGCTCCGGAAAATGTATCCCAGTTGAGGTCGTTCCTTGGGTTGATTAACTATTACCACAAGTTTCTTCCAAATTTATCCACGGTGTTACACCCGCTGAACACTCGTGCAAATGGGAGTACCATGGAAGTGGAGCGAGGACTGTAAGCGGGCTTTTCAAAAAAGCAAGGCACTGATCACCTCTAAGGAAGTGTTGGCTCACTTTAACCCAACGCTGCCTATTCGTTTAGCTTGTGATGCTTCTCCATATGGTATCGGGGCAGTGGTCTCACATAAGTTGCCAAATGGCTTGGAAAGGCCAGTCGCGTTCGCATCCAGATCATTGACCTCCGCTGAGCGCAACTATGCTCAGATAGATAGGGAGGCTCTCAGCCTCGTGTTGGAAGTTAAGAAATTTAACCATTACCTGCAAGGCCAAAGGTTTACGCTGCTGACAGATCACCAGCCGTTGGTTTCCATCTTTAACCCTAAGAAGGGTGTTCCGGTTATGACGGCGCAAAGGCTTCAGAGATGGTCCCTTTTCCTAGGGGCACATCAATATGATATCGAATTCAAAGGTACAAAGCAACATGGTAATGCTGATGGGCTGTCGCGCCTGCCACTACCTACAGCGGAAGAGGCACCGGCAGTTGACCCTGTCGAGATATTTCACTCAACCATCATCGAATGCTTACCAGTCACCAATGCGAGTATTGAGAGAGAGACCAGAAACGACCCGACACTGTCTCGGGTCTACGATTTGACAGTGAAGGGATGGCCAACACATGGCGAACCACTGTTACCGGCATTCTCAGCCAGACGAGAGCAGCTGTCCGTCTGTCAAGGAACATTGATGTATGGAACAAGGGTGATTATTCCTCCTAAATTAAGGGAGAGAGTTCTGAAGGAACTGCATGAAGGTCATCTGGGGGGAGTCAAGATGAAAGGCCTTGCTAGGGCTTATGTGTGGTGGCCAGGTATCGACAAACAAATAGAGGATCTGACTAAAAGCTGCTCAGGGTGCCAAAAAGTTCAAAATGCACCTCCAATTGCACCGCTGCATCCGTGGGAATGGCCTTCAACCCCATGGCAACATGTGCATATCGACTTTGCAGGTCCATTCATGGATTCCATGTTTTTGATAGCGGTAGACACACATTCTAAATGGCCAGAAGTGATTAAGATGTCGACCACTACCTCTGAAAAGACGATCGCGGTTCTAAGAACCATATTTGCAAGGAATGGGTTGCCGGAACAAATATGTTCAGACAACGGACCACAGTTCGTGTCAGAAGAATTCCAGAAATTCATGAAGAAGAATGGGGTGAAACACTATACATCTGCCCCATATCATCCGGCTACAAATGGGTTGGCCGAGAGATTTGTACAAACGTTCAAAAAGGCGATAAAGGCCATGAGCGAAGACCATATTCCACTACAACACAAGGTGGACAATTTCCTGATGGCATATCGAAACGCCACGCATGCAGTGACAAATCAAAGCCCTGCCATAATGTTCTTTAACAGGAGGTTGCGGTCCCGATTGGATTTGTTAAAACCAAATGCGCATAGGGAAGTCGAAAACAAACAATTCCAGCACGTAAATAACAAGGGCACTCGGAGTTTCGAAATAGGACAACCAATGTTGGCCAGGGACTATAGGAATGATAAATGGCAATCCGGAACAATTCGTGCCCGACAAGGACCCTTGATGTACACGGTAGACGTTGGTGAGAACGTAATACGACGTCATGCTGACCAACTTGTGGAATCGAGAACAAGGGTCGACCCCATGTCTACGGCAGAGACACCAGTTGAAGAAGTTATTGAGCCTGTAGCATCTACCTCAGACTCGAACGTACATGATGATGTTCAATCCATAAGAGATCAAATGGATGAGTCACCCCAGCAACGAGAACCAGAGACCCCTGAAAGGCGTTATCCGGCCCGGATCAGGAGGCCTCCTCAGAGACTGAATCTTTGAACAGTTTTGCATGAAAGTTGTATATATGTTATCCATGTTATGTTTAAATTGGGGTGTACACTGTTAAGCTAAAAGGGGAGGAATTGTAGTGTATGTAACCTGTACCACCTTAAGAGACTACCTTAAGGTGATGAACTACTTTCTGATGGCTCCTGTATATTGTAGTACCGGTGGTGACCACACCGGTATATAAACCCTGTGGAGCAGTTTGTATTTCAGTTCAGCCCTGACCCTCAATTACTAAAGACCTGTTTAAGTATTCTGTTGTCTGTGTCCAGTTATTCAGCATAACTATATTTGGAAAACACAGACTCAACACATCACTTACCTTTACAGTGCACCTTTTCACCCCTTCGACCCCCACAGACCCATTACTCGCCTCGGTGACCCTGGCGGGGTTCGGAGCCTTCGGGAAGCCTGCACTTGTGTGGGCAAAATGGGGATAATCCTCTTGTCTACCTGTTAACTACCTGTTAACTACCTGTTAACTACCTGTTAACAGGCAGGTAAGTGGCGCTAATCCCCTTCCCGCCTCCAAGGAGACGGGACCTGGTGAGGGTCGACTACCCGCCTTCTGGGTGGGCACCCGCCCCCAAATTCTGCCATTTTCCCGGCAGTCCCGCCTCCATACCCGCCTCCCCAGGGCTGGCAAGATCGCGGCCATGGGTTAAAGGTACGCAATCTAATCCAATTCATTCAAAGTTGCTTTCGCTTGAAAATATTCAAGTTGTCCAGCAGTTTTATGAATTAAGCAATTTTAATAAAACAGTGCGGGAAGCATTTTTGTTGCTTGATTTCAATTCAAATGAACAGATAATTCAAATGGAGCAGCTTCAAACTAAGAGTCGACAGTATATAGCAGCCAATTCTAAATAAGCAGTCCTGCCCCGCTGCAAGGATATCGGAAATTCCAGGAACTGTAGAGCTAAAATGTTAATCGCAAAAAGATGGAGCAACACGTGGCACATGTCTTTGTGGAAAAACCTTCCAGTAAATTTGATCACTGCTAGAGAGTAATGAACATAGATACGTTAGTACTTAGGAGAGCGACAGTGATAAATAAACGCATGAGTTGCCTTGACCCAGGTGAGAGAAACATCACAATCCTGCAGCATTTGATAAAAGCATTTTGCAGAAAAAGCTATTTACAGTAACTGTAGCTTTTGCAATCACCTTCCCCTGTGTGGCCTGACCAGCAAGATTAAGATGATGTTTAGACAACATATACATAGAAGGCCACACAGCTCCCCTTCATAGCTTCCACTGGAACCACGTGTACTGCAGCAAAGGAACAAGCTAGTCCTCTGCTAGAATGACTGCTGAAGTCTAGCAGGTACGATTTACAAGGTAGAGAATATGTCGAGGAGAAATAATCCAATTTGAGACATGTTTAGTGATAGGATGGCGTACTATTCCTTCTTAATATAATCCAACGGCTCCAAGAGTGCGGCACAATCTACAAGAAAATGAATAACCCTACATATGAGCAAGAAGTTCATTCTGTGCTGAAGGTTTTATCTGTGAGGTAGAGAAGAGGTAAAATTATTGATTCATTAAGATAGGTGTTGGATTTTTAAATAAACTCTCTTCACTCTTTAGGGTAGTCAGAGATAAGATCAATAAAGACTTTAAACTTTTCTAGAAATTGGCTTTCGGAACATTAAAATACAACAAGTATTACAGATAGAAATTCATACAGCCTTAATTAGAAGTACAACTCGAAACTCAGAATGGCCAATTCTTCTGCTTCGGGAGACTAAGGTTAATAATCCATCGGCACTCTGCATGGTGTTCTTCTGGACTGTCTCTGTTTGGTCTCGTGGACTGTCTCCTCTTTCACTTTAGAATGGCTGTTCTTACACTATTCTTGCTGACCAGAACAATCTGGGGGAGAAATTGGGTGGAACCGCAAACGGGGCGCCAAGCTCGCCTGGGCGCCAGATTTTGCGCTGCGATCAGACCAGCAGCGATCGCAGGAAATTCAGCTTGAGCGCCCCAAGAGGGACACGGGGCGAGGCTCGAGGCGCTCCGCGTCCCTCTTAGGGCGCTGAAACTGAATATCGCAGCGCAACATGCCGCAGCGCCACACGCTGCGGCATGGCGCGCTGCTGTACTGCAGGCCTTCCTCTCATTCTTAAGGGGGAGGGGCCTACACCAGCGCGATGAGCGACTGTGAGTGCCGGCAAAAGAGTCCGGCACCGAGGAGAAGTGCCGGGCTCTCGGGAAACAGCCGGCAATGCCGCGGGGGGAGAACAGGAGGCCGGGGACAGAGGTGCTAGCAGGCGGCCGCCGAAAAAAATGGCCGCCCCACACCTCCACCTTAATTTGCGCCACTGCCGCCACAGGTAGGCCCCATGAACCGGGCGCGATTAGCGAGCGGCGCTACAGAGATGGTCGCTGCCAAATATCGCGATCGGGGCGGTAGCGGGGCGCTGTGCACACCGATGATGTCATCGGTGGCGGTGCAGCGCAACAGGCTAACGCCGCCATTAGCGCCCCAGCTAAATATCGCGGGAGGCGTGGCCAGTGACGCTAAAGCCACTGTGTGCCCTCTTTAGGCACTAACTGGTGGCGCAGCCCACTGAATTTCTCCCCCTCTATTTATTAACTTTCCATTCTCTCTCTCCCATGATTACACAGACTGATGCTACCAAACAGCACCTGGTGTTTACTACGGTTTCTCAGTCTCTCACGACCTCCTTATCTGTAGCCTTCCAGACAGACTGCATAACACTTACTGAACCTGGTCAACCTTCCCAGCATGCTTTCTTGAACAGTCAGTTTAACAGCTCCTATTAACCAGTATCTGCTCTTTTAGCTGCTAATTAATCCAGGTTTTTAGCCAATCCTTTTAGTTTCCTTAAAACCGGGTATTTTGGTTTTGCATTGAAAAATACAAATCCTATTCCGAGACACCTTTGGGAAAGAATTTGGATTTGGGTGAGAGAATAATTCAATTGTTAAGTATTCACGCAAGTGGAAAATCATTGACCCAAAGCTTAAAGCTAAGGAATCTGTTTTTTTCAAAATTGCGAAATATAGATAAAGGATCGGGGTCCATAGTGTGGGCACTATCGAGGGTTAATTTGTTAAGCTGATGTGGCATCTGGGAGGTTTTCAATGGAAGAATCTTGATTTCATCTGTTGCTGCTGGTTCGAATGGATCGGATGGGAGACTGGGTTCCCGAATTCCACACGGAAAAACATTGGGCTGAGCTTACAACTTCGGCAACTTCTCCAAATGTAATGTAATAATGATTTTTAAGCTTTACAATGATAAGGAAGACCATGTCCTTAACAAATATTATAACCTAACTACATCCTTAATGATTTGTTGCTCAGAATATATTTTATTCCTTAATTCACTAGGTTTTGTGAATGCAAGAAGGAGCAGGCGGATCCGACTCAATTCTGAAGTATCGTTTTGCGTGGCGCCTGAATCGCCGACCAGATTCCCAGTTGCAAAGTTTGAATGAGGCCCCAATGATGTCATTTAGACATCCACACAGTTTCTGGGAGTTTGTGCCAGAATAGCATGGAGCCATAACCCCGCTCATATAAAACGGACATCCAAGGGTGCTTGGGACTGTGCTCTATCTGGACGTGCATTAAAAGAGGCTGATAAGAAGAAGACTTACTGCTATTGTTTCAGGCTCTTTCCCCTCATCGGCGCCTCATTCACCAACCATCCAACAGGGGGTTTGAATGTTCAGCTGTTGTATCTCTCGGCCAACAGTAAATTTTCCTTCCTCCAAACAAACTTTGCAAAGGCTGAAATATACATGAAAAATATTAGAAGGCTTTGTATAGTTGTAGTGTATGTAACCGTCCACCTTTAAGAGAACTATTTTAGGTGTGGCACTACTTTATCCTGGCTGCTGTATACTGTAATACCGACGGTGACCACACCGGTATATAAGTGCTGTGGCAGAAGTTATTGGGCAGATTCGCCCTGACCTTCGAATAGTAAAGTCCTGTTTAAGTTACTCTTGTAGTCTGTGTATTACTTCGCTATACAACCCACAGACTTTACAGTGGCGACGAGTTCGATCTTACCCTGCGGCAACAATACTTCTGAAGAAGTAAACGAGCATCGAGAAGAGGCACCCGCCCTCGTCGTTTTGCTGAGAGAAAACTCGAGTCTGCAGACCAAGAAAGGAGGAAGATTTCAAACACGAAGTCTTCCATCAGCAACAGGCACGGATTGTCCCTTCTGCCACGGTGGTGAGTGAGCCGATCAACACGAGAAGCAAGTCGGCCACGGTGACTGTGAGTAAAGGGAAAATAGAAACAAATAAACGGAGGATAAGGGCGGTGCACTCGACCACGGTCGAGGGGGAAAGGAGCTGGACAGAAGTCGGGCCCAGAGGCGCTGAGACTGGGGCAGCGTGGAGCAGAAGCCGCGGTACAAGCGGGCTGGGGAGCGTCGTGAGACGACTAGACCGCAATGGCGAAAAAGGCCAGACAGTGACTGAGGCCACGAAGCGCTGCGACCGGATCGTAAGGCGCGGGAAGAGATAAAAATAAATAAACCGCGGAGAATGCAGCCGCAGCCGGGGAGGAAGCACCGGACTGCGAGAGGCTGGGAGGAGCGATTGGGTGAAAAAGGTCGGACAGTGACCGAGGCCACGAAGCGCTGCAACCGGGATCGTAAGGCGCGGGAAGAGATAAAATAAATAAATCGCGGAGAACTCAGCCGCAGCCGGGGAGGGAAGCACCGGACTGCGAGAGGGCTGGGAGGTGCGATTGAGAGCCACGCGAGCGGGAGAGACAGAGCCCGAGCGAGAGCCGCGCGAACGGGAGAGACAGAGCCCGAGAGAGAGTGAGTGAGAGCCGCGCGAGCGGGAGAAACAGAGCCCGAGGAAGACCGAGCGAGATCCAGCCCAGCGGCTGAAACTGTTCGCCGTCAACGGGTTGTACCCAGCACCGGCGAGACAGGGCCCGAGCGAGGGAGACTGAGCGAGATCCAGCCAGCGGCTGAGACCGTTCGCCGTCAACGGGTTGTACCCAGAGCCGGTTGCCCGGCCGAGAGAAGGGAACGCGCTGAAGCCGAAGCGCAGGCTGCGAACCCCGAAAGCCAGCGGCCGTCGCCCGAGGGAAAAGCTTACCCCTCCCGCCAGGGGAAGAAAAGCGGGAACCGCCATCTTGAAAGTGGGCGGGGAAAGAAGATAAGCGCGGGAAACCGCGGGAAGCCGCCAGTAGGCGGAGAAAAAGACAGAAGCGGGAACCGCCATTTTGAAAGGGGCGGGGAAAGAAGATAAGCGCGGGGAAACAGCCATCTTGGAAAAAAAAAAAAATTTTTTTAAAAAGAGTTAAAGAAATATTTCGTTGTTGTTTATCAGGGAGGTGAAGATGCCTAAGCGTGGTAACATCAACGATTTCGATTCCGAGGTAGAAGATTGGGCCACGTACGTAGAACGCATTGAGATATATTGTGAGGCCAATAAAATAGAGGATGATGATAAAGCTATAACCTTGCTAAACTCGATGGGGGCGAAGACATACGGGCTATTGAAGCATCTTCTAGCACCAGTTAAACCGGCGGATCAAACCTTCGATAATATTGTTGCTGTTCTGAAGGATCACTTGAACCCCACACCGCTGATGTTGGCGGAACGATTCAAATTTTATGCGAGAATGCAACGGAAAGAGGAAAGCAACGCGGAATACTTGGTCGAACTGCATAGGCTAGCGAAATACTGCCAGTTTGGAGGAAATCTGACAGAGGCATTGCGAGACAAGTTCGTGTGTGGGTTGTCGAAGGAAGGAATGCAAAAGCGACTGCTCGAAGAGAACGACCTTACACTGGATAGGGCTGTCCTTATTGCAGCATCACACGAAGCCGCAGCGAAAGGAACTGCGGAAATGCAGCTGAAGGCAGCGGTCCTCAGTATGGATCAAATTACTTCGGGTGCAATGAAATGTTATCGTTGTGGGAAGACAACACACGACCAGAACCAATGCTGGTTTAAAAACGAGGACTGTAGGAAATGTGGCAAACTGGGTCACATAGCCAAAGTATGCCGGTCAGGGAAGAAGACCAACAACCAAAAAAAAAAGCCATCACAGGAAAAGTACAACAAAGTACACAAGGTGGTTGCGAAGAGTTCAGATGAACAGAATTCGGATTCAGACCCAAGCGGCCAGGAACTGGGTAGTCTGAGAATTCATAATGTGAGTAAGGAAGCTGACCTACAAACTATCTGGGTCATGCTAAAAATAGCCGGAGTCCAAGTGAGAATGGAATTGGACACTGGATCAGCCCTATCAGTCATAAATCGAAGGGATTACAACCGGCTATTCTCACATATACCCTTGAGAGATACCAAGTTCGTATTGCAGACATACACGGGGCATAAAGTATACCCCATGGGAAAGATAAGAGTCAAGGTGAGAGACAGGGGCAAAGAACACCCCGGAATGGACTTATACGTACTACCTGAGGGAGGACCACCACTTCTAGGACGGGAGTGGATCAAGAAAATAGACATGGAATGGCACTACCTCAAAGCAATAACGAGTGAGGACTCGGGGCAGACAATCAGCTCAGACTCTGAAACGGATGACGATAAGACCAGCCCAAGCATGAAAGACAAGTCTAAAATGAACTTGCTGACTAAGGTTGGTAGAATGAATGTGGGCATAAAGGCTTATGCTCCAGAGGAGAACAAAGTTTCAGAACAGAATTCCTCTGAACAACA
This sequence comes from Somniosus microcephalus, assembly GCF_052327205.1. NCBI lineage: Eukaryota > Metazoa > Chordata > Chondrichthyes > Squaliformes > Somniosidae > Somniosus > Somniosus microcephalus. The sequence goes on from NC_141008.1 coordinate 70,478,017, forward strand.
ACAACATAGCTTGACAGAGAATTCTGAGTCTGTTCAAGTTACAGACATATATATTACTGAGGAACATCGAGCTCGAACGCAAACTTATTTCAGATTACGACAGCAATTAGAACAATTGAATTGCCGTCTCGAGCAAGAGATGAAAGCAATGAAAAAGTTCTATGATACCGAATGGGAGAATCTGGAAAGACAACAGAAGCAGCTGGGGAAGAAAAGGGAGCAGGAGCACACAAACCGTCTGCACGAGGAGGCCAAACGAATCAAAGCTGATTCGGCTTCTGAAGGGGCGTGCTCCAATCCGGTGGAACAAGATGTGCCGCAACTGAAGGCGCTGGTTAGCAGGTTGCAGGCAGAAAAAGCTGAGTTGGTCGACATGACTTCCGAGCTCCTACTGAAGTTGGGTGCAGCATCACCGGACGATTCATTTGTGGAAATTCGAATGATGGGGGCTGCGGATGATGGCGAAGTAGAAGCAGCAAAGGAGCCCCAGGACAAGGTTCTAAACAGCCCTGCAGCTAATGGAAAAGGGATGAGGACAGAAGAGTTAACAGTCAGCCAACTCCTCCAGGGCAAGGTTATAAACAGCCCTGTAGTTAATGGAAAAGGGATGATGGCAGAAGAGTTAACAGTCAGCCAACTCATTCATATGCTGAGGGATAAAACTCTAAAATGGGAAAAACTTAAATACGAGCCTCAATCTTCAAAGGGAAGGGAGCTCTCAAAAGTCATTGGAAGAGCTGAGGTGGCAACTCAGACTGAGAAGTCTGCAGCAGAACAGCCCTTGGATGCCAAAAGTACGCTGACGCACGGCAATGTAGAACAACAGAATACTGAAACAGCTACTTCAGTAGAGGGATTGAATAGTCCGATCAATCAATCTCCGAATGAAGTTGAAGTATTGAAATCACAAATGAGGTCATTAGTAAAAGACTTGCAGGAAGCCCAGAAAAAGCGGGATGAATCTGAACGCATGATGAAGTCTCTTCAGGACAGATGTCGGGATTTGGAACAAAAGTCGGCTAACGTCCAGCTGGGTAAGGAGGAAATAGAAGACCCTCTCGCTGGCCTAGCTCAGGACGACACCGAATATTACCATGATCTGTTGAGTGACACTGAATATTACGAGGACCTGGTCTGCCCAGCTTGTGCCGAGAACTCCCAAAGTGCCGAAATCAGGATGAATCACTTAAAGTCTGAGGAACATAGGGAGATGGTGGCGTTACAGCTGGCAGCTGACAATGGAGCCCCGAGAGTCTCCAAGAAGCAAAAAAGGAAAAGACGAAGCAGAAGATGATAACCATCTGAACCATTATTACCTCTACCCGATCACACACGTGGTCCCCCGAACGGAGCCAAATCATTTGGAAAGTAGGAAAATTTCCCAAGGCAATCCAACTGTCTTTTGTTTGTTTTAAAAAGTCAGCAATGCTGGTTCAGAAGTGATGGAAGTAAAGCTGTTAAGTCTAGGGAAGGACTATGGGATGAGTCCCTCTAGCAAGGTGACCCGACTACACCACGGAGGCGTGGTCCGGACCGAGTCAAGAAGATCAGAGACTGAATCTGTGAACTGTTTCCCGCAGAGACTGAACCTGTGAACTGTTTCCGCAGAGACTACCTCTGTGAACTGTTGTAACATGAAGTTGGATATGTTATGATGTTATGTTAATGGGGAATAAGTATGTTGTAAGCTAAAAAGGGAGGATTGTAGTGTATGTAACTGTTCTACCTTTAAGAGAACTATTGTATGTAACCGTCCACCTTTAAGAGAACTATTTTAGGTGTGGCACTACTTTATCCTGGCTGCTGTATACTGTAATACCGACGGTGACCACACCGGCATATAAGTGCTGTGGCAGAAGTTATTGGGCAGATTCGCCCTGACCTTCGAATAGTAAAGTCCTGTTTAAGTTACTCTTGTAGTCTGTGTATTACTTCGCTATACAACCCACAGACTTTACAATAGTCTGCTATTTTTTGTCCCCATTTGTAGACACTTACCTGTAAGTAACCTCAACAATTTGATTTTACCCATCACCCATTGTAAGCAGCTTTTTAAGGCTTACTTAAATGCGATTTCCCATTCTTCTTAGCTAGCTTCAATGCCAGGGTGGGGAGCTTATCTGTATTAGGTAAATAATTCCCCCAAATCAGGCAAGGACACCACACTAACAGGAAGGCAGACACTAATAATACACTTTCTTTCTTTAATAATACACTGCATTTATTCAACTAATTTATTAATATTTAGCATTTTGAATTTTTATTAATACAGCAATATATTTGCATTACTTCACTTGATAATAATATATCCCAAGCAATACTTTATGCTGTCAGGAGTTCCCTCAATTAACTGCACCAACTTGCCACATAATTATTACAAATGAATGTTCGGAAAGCAGTAAATTGCATTTCTGTGAACGGCATTATTTGAAACAATTGAAACGAAATGATTGCTTCGCGCGTTATCTACAAGAAAAATGCACGCGCAATCAACTTTTCTTTTACAAGGAGAATATGTATCCAAATATTGGTGAGCATGGCTTTCTCTTAACAAATAGCACATGGTTTCCCATTGAAGCTATTAATTATTACATACAGATTAGGTGTCATGGACAGATGAGAAAATTGCAATTTAATATGCAGTATTTGGAATTTTATGAAGTGTGCAATTTTAATTTTATCACCATCTGAAAACTGAAGTGGACATTTAACTACTTCAGGCCTGATAGTTTTGCTCAAGCCCAGCAGGGCTATTATTAACCTTACCCGCCCAACGGAAAATTGGGCAGGTAGGCAGTTAAAATCGGGCAGGCTATTTGCCCGTCCTGGAACCGCTGGGAGCTGACCGTTCCCAATTTTAACTGATGGTAAGGACACCTTCTCAAAGCCAGTGGGCCTTTGTAGAAAGTATATCATGACACAAATTGTCTTGTCTCTAATTAAAAAAAAAATTTTGCATGTTAAAATGAAAACACCTTTGGTGAAGTCCTTTTTGCAGCTGATGCGCTATGGCCAATTTGAACTCCCGTCAGGAAGCCGGTTGGGAGGGGATGGAATTCTCCCGGTCCAGGAGATTGAGTGGGAGGTCTGGCAGATTTTAACAGCCGGGCCTCGTTTGAATGTGGCGGGTCAGCTGCTCGCCCGTTCTGGGTGGAGGGCGGTCGACAGAGATCAGGCAACCGCCCACTGGCACCAAGAGAAAGCTGCCAGCAGCAAAGTAAGTCACGGGAGAGCGGGTACTCCGACCGTTTCACAGTTGGTTGTGGGGTGGGGTGGGGACAGCGGAGCCCTGGACGTTCCTTGTTGGGCACTCCTGCTCCTCCTGGTCCTACTAAGGAATGTTTTTTTTCACTTGCCTTCAGTGACCTCACTGGTTTCCCGGCAGCTTTATTTAACGGGCTTGCATCTGACGGCGCCCTGCTGAGGAGCAGGCTAAAATGCCATTGGGATCTTATGTACGTCATAGGACCCTCGTTACCGTTTTATTAATGAGGCGAAGCAGCTACGTTAAAATGTGTAATCAGCAGGAACGGAGTGGGCAATGGAGCCGCTCCATTTTAAATGCGCCCTCACTCTGTTCCAGCCAATCGGGTAGAGTTAAAATCCCCCCTCAAATTATTTATCACAGCACAAGCTTACCTCAGTGACCAATATAGCATTATTTTAGTCAATTTTCAGAGCAGGTTATTTACAACTGCCCTGCTACTTCCAGCAGTCCAAAAACTCTTGTCCCTTTCGGTCTTTGCATTGCAAAAAACATTCATTGGTTGCCATCCCCCATAAATATCTTTGTGATTCTCATAGAAATGCTTCAACACTATTTTCTTCTAATGAGTTCCTTGAATAACCTTGATGCCCTACATTCATACTGAAATAGGAATATTGTGGTACCAATTGCATTTGTCAGAACTGTGCCAAATTGGTACTGAGTTCACCATAAAATAGAAAGAATAATTTTTGTCCTTGAAAATGTGTTTAGAATTCAGCAATTCTACTGCCATGCATGGTCACTGAGACCATCAAGTTGATAGTGAATCCTTCAAGCTTACGTTTTTAGTGACTTTTTTTGATTATCTAGGTGATGGATGTCACCACTGTGGGGTGACGCTCTTTTGACACCCGCCATAAGATTACAAGATAGCTGAGGAAGGCGATACAGCTGATCTCAGTTCATCTACCCAGAAAGCGCCTACATTTCCTTCACCACATGGACTGCAGCAATTCAAGAAGGGCAGCTAGGGATGGGCAATAAATTCTGGCCTTGCGATACCCATATCCTCAGAATAAATTTTTAAAAAAAGGTTCCCCTGTTACTGCAACCAACTCTTAAATGATTCTAAGGTTTCCTTCCCCATTACCCGACCAGGAAGTCTATTCAGCATGTTGCTCACTCTTTGTGTGAAGAACAACTTCATGACATCAGTCTTAACTTGGCATTTTGAACTTATGCCATCTTGTCCTATTGTCGTAGTTAATTTAAAGTCAGTGTTACAACACTTAGTTCTTACTCAAGTTAATTAGCTTCCATAGCGACCCCACCTATGAATCATAACTTGACCTTAAAACCCTTTTACTGTTCAGGTATGAACTTGAAGTGGCAGGAGCTGCACACTACTTCTGATCTCTGTGAATTGGCAGAAAACACTAAGCTGATCGAATGCACAGCACAGGCTAAAACCTATGAATTTGTATTTATTAAGAAGTAAAGTTACAGAGGGAAGAATGAATTAGCAGATAAGCATGGGGTAGAATTTCTGTTTTGAGCCCAATCGATGATTCTGGTGCAAATTGCGCCCAAAAATTGTCCCCGTTTTGAAAAGTGTTTTACTTTCCTGAGTTATCACTCAAACTTATTTGCATATTGCTGAACGCAAAATCTGCCATCAACCAATGCCATTGGGCAGCGTTTTAAAACCTAAATTTGCTTTAAAAAATATTCCTTGATATATTTAAGAGTGGTAATTTGGTGCAGTTTGATTAACACAGCTGAAAATGGGTTTATCACAAAAATAAGCTTTTTAACTCAGTGTCAATCCATCACATGTGAGTAACCCGATTATAAATGACTTTAAAAAATATACAAAACTATTTTCTAGTTAGATTGGGGTGCAGTAGTCAGTTCCTTACTAAATTTTTTAAAAATTTCAAAACCTTTCAAAACGTTTTAATTTTTGGAGCCTCCTCGAAGACTTGTAAATGAGCGGAATTAGCAGACACTCCCAATGGTGATTAATTCACCCGGGGATTACACAGGATATACGGCACAGAAACAGGCCATTCGGCCCAACCAGTCCATGCCGGCGTTTATGCTTCACTCGAGCCTCCTCCCGTCTTTCCTCATCTAAATCTATCAGCATAACCCTCTATTCCTTTCTCCCTCATATGCTTATCTAGCCTCCCCTTAAATACTATTCGCTTCAACCACTCCCTGTGGTAGCAAGTTCCACTCTTTGGGTAAAGAAGTTTCTTCTGAATTCCCTATTGGATTTCTTGGTGACCATCTTATATTAATGGACTCTAGTTATGCTCTTCCCCACAAGTGGAAACATTGGGGTTGATTTTGCCAATGGGGACGTGATGGAGGTGGGACTGCTGCTTGTCGGGTTTTAGTCCCGCCTCCATTGACATCCGGCCAGCCCACGCTATTTTCCCTTGATTGACCCAGCGGGCTTAGCAGGCCAATTAAGGGAAAGCCGGTTACAGGTGACGTCAGCGAGTGACGTTTCGTCTGTCAAGAGCTTTTGACAGATGAAATGTCATCGTTTGACAGCTCTGTGAAGCCGTCAAACACTGACAATCTGTCCTCTAAGTTGAGACCTGGGACACAGGCTTACTTAGAGATCTACCCTGAGCAGAAAGCAGAAGGCTGATGCATTTGAGAAGGCAGCGGCCATTCTGCTTTCATTGCTGGTGAGATGAGAGACTCCCGAGACCTGAAGGGTTGAAGCCTGGAGGAAGAAACAAAGGTAAGTAAAGCTTTTAAAACACTTTACACTCACCTCACACACTTACCGCTCCACACTTGCACCCATCACCCACCTGCACACCGGACATCCCGGCCCCTCTGACCCCCGCAGACCCGTGGCTCGCCTCGCTGATCCTGGCGAGGTTCGGAGCCATCAGGAAGCCCACAGTTTAGGTGGCAAAATAGGGATTATCCATTAGCACTAATCCCCTTCCCACCTCGAGGAGGCGGCTCCCAGCAAGGGTCAGGTACCCGCCTCCTGGGAAAATGGCACGGAGGTGGGTTGGGGGCGGGAATGGGTGCCCGGCCCCAGATTCTGCCATTTCCCCGGCACTCCCACCTCCATAACCGCCTCCCCAGGGCTGGCAAAATCGCCCCCGTTATCTCTGTATCCACTCTATCAAAATCTTTCATAATTTTAAAGACCTCTATTAGGTCACCCCTCAGCCTTCTTTTTCCAAGAGAAAAGAGACCCAGCCTGTTCATCCTTTCCTGATAGGTATACCCTCGCATTTCTGGTATCATCCTTGTAAATCTTCTCTGTACCCTCTCCAGTGCCTCTATATCCTTTTTATAATATGGCGACCAGAACTGTACGCAGTACTCCAAGTGTGGTCTAACCAAGGTTCGATACAGGTTTAGCATAACTTCCCTACTTTTCAATTCTATACCTCCAGAAATAAACCCTAGTGCTTGGCTTGCTTTTTTTTTATGACCTTGTTAACCTGTGTTGCAACTTTTAGTGATCTGTGTATTTGTACTCCGAGGTCCCTTTGTTCCTTTACCCCACCTAGACTCGCACCCTCCAAGTGATAAGTGACCTCCCTATTCTTCCTACCAAAATGTATTACCTCACATTTATCTGCGTTGAACTTCATTTGCTATGGCCAGTTTTGTGGGCGGGGCCTGCTTCTAGTGAAATGCTTTTAAAACTAGTGCAAAAGATGACGGAAACTCGAGGGGCGCTGAACGTAATTTGTGCTTAAAATTCCACGATCTTTTGCACCGGTTGCGCTGATATCGGGGCAATTGCGCCGAAAAAAGCAGCGCAATTGAGCGGAAACTCCAGGTCAACAAATACTGTGCTGAACTGTCCACTGTCTGTTCCAAAACAATAACAGTTCTAAAGGTTTACGGTTCATTAGGGCTGATAATCCAGTACCAGCACAGAAGTGGCATAACTGCTTTGCAGCACTTTCTCGTTGCAGTTTTTCAAAGGCTGAACCTGAAAGCTTTTGCAAGATCAGCTCGTTTGCATGACCAGGACCAGGAGCTCGCTGATCATGTGGGGCAGGACAACCTGTGCTGCAGCAGCCGTTAAAGACTTGCTTCTGTGATTTAAAGGGAAGGAGCCAGTGATGTTACAAGTTTTTGAAAAGTATTTACTGTTGCTATGCAAATAAATGCAGCAGCCAATTTGTACACAGCAAGCTCCCACAAACAGGAAATGAGATAAATGACCAGGTAAGGGACACATGTTGGCCAAGGCACTGAAATAACTCCCCGCTCTTCTTTAACTAGAGCCATGGGATCTTTTGTGTCCACTTAGAATCATACAGCACAGAAGGAGGCCATTTGGCCCATTGTGTTTGTGCTGGCCCTTCAAAAGAGCTGTCCAATTAATCGAAGGGCCGAATGGCCTACTCCTGCTCCTATCTTCTATGTTTCTATGTTTCACTCACCTAATCTATCCCCACAGCTCTGCAAATTTCTCCTTTTCAAGTATCGAATTTCCTATTCAAAAGTTACTATTGAACCTGACCCTTTCAGATAATGTATTCCAGATCGCAACAATTTACTGTGTTAAAAAAATTCTCCTCATCTCCCCCGCCCCCCAGAATTTTTTTCCCAATTATCTGAAATCTGTGTCCTCTGGTTACCAACCCTCCTGCCGGTGGAAACAGTTTCTCTCTATCTACTGTATCAAAACTACCTCATAATTTTAAACACCTCTAATAAATCTCCCCTTAACCGTCTCTGCTCCAAGGAGAACAATCCTTTTCTGTGGTACTTGAGCAGGCGCCATAGAAATTTACAGCACAGAAGGAGGCCAGTTGATTTATCGTTTCCGAGCTGGTTCTTTGCTAAATGGGGCTTCAGTTTAGCGTCACATCCAATGACAGCATTCACTCAGCACTGCGCTGAAGCGGAAGGCTGCTATCCGAGAATCAATGCTCTTTGCAATCAATTGAAAATGTGGAAAGCAGTCTGGAGCTGACTGTGGAGGAGTCCATTACCTCCATTTCTCCTAAATTAAGTCTGTTTTAAAAATGACCAAGGCATTGATGTAGTTAAAATCTCATTTAAAAATATGTAACACAGAGATTTTTATGATTTGAAATGGGATGGATCGTCAGGGTCATCAAACCATGTTCTGGAGTTACCTTCTCTGTACTGCTTCCTATCTCATTCAGGTTACCTTATATACTTCTATAAACACAATTCCATTCAAGGTTGAAGCCCAAATTTCTACAGTCTTTTCTCATAACTGAGTCTTCTGATGCTAGGAACTCCGCTCCTGGCTCTTCCCTGTACTGCACGAGGGTTTGAATGTCTCCCTTATATCTCAGTGACCAAAAGCGTGCAGAATACTGAAAGGTCTGACCGGTATGGTTCAATTATGACTTGCTCTGAGCTTCACGCTACCTTTTTGGCTGCATAGTTCAGCATTCTAAATGGGATAGTACTAGAGGGAAGTCAGTGAACATAAAGGCATTAGATGTCCAGGAACATAGTCATTAAAAGCCAACTTGCAGATTCAAAATGTCATTAAGTGTATTAAGAGATATGGAGAAAGGGCTGGAAATTGAGATTTAAAATGTTATGAGCTGCCACGGCTAGCAAAATGTCAAGGCACACTGAGGCCTGCTGCTATTGTACTTGCTTTGTTGATTGCTGCTTTTCTGTGATTGGGCATATTAAGCACCAAGTTTACAAGTACTCCTAGAGTACTCTCAACTGCAAAGCTATTATACAAACGTAAGGACTTTTAAAGTGATATCTGAAGCCTCTTCAGAGTGATCAATAGCTGCTGCAAAGGTAGATTGAGATAGCATGTTTTGAAGCCAAGAAAGTCATTAGGGAGACGGAATAAGATCAATGGGGTGTGTTCATTTGCAAGGATGTGTAATTACACTAAAACGACCCTAATTCATTTTTCTGTTGGCTGGTGTGAATCGTGATCAAAAGGGTTTCTCTCGGCTGGTGTCAATGACTGACCAGTTCACTGCTCTTTAGCAAACCTGTGAGCGCTGCCTTGGGGTCTGATTAAGAGCACTTGACTAAAGTTGGCATCGGGGCCAACAGGCCAGAGTAAAGAGCATCGCCTCAAGGTCAGAAAAACTGGTGGGGGCTGAGCTCCACGTATGAAAGGCCTTACTGAACCAGTTTGATGGGAGGGATTGGACTCTGCCCAGCACTGTCTAGCTAATGGTAGAGCAGCAATTCTGGATGGTATTCATGCTGAATTTCTAAAAGCTGTTCTAGGTGAGGCGGGAGGAACCGCAACTGACTCACCTTGGAGCTTGCCCTTCTGCGTAGTGAAGACGCCACTGTTTGAGGCATGCATACCCTCTGTATTCCAGAGTACAGTTGTGATTATTGCGAACAAGAAGCAGGAGCTTACTGAGCTTGAAAGTGACCAAAGAATCTAGTTCATATCATTGGCCTTTAAGGTGGTTCTTCAGGTTGTTGCTGCACAAAAAAATGAGATGTTTGGAGGCTGTCAAGAATCAGAAAGTTAAAGGCTTGATTCTGCTTTCTTGAGGAAAATGTAAAAGAATTTATATAGCACCTTTTATGACGTCTGGACATCCCAAAACACTTCACAGCCAACCAGTATTTTTTGAAGTGCAGTCACTGTTGTAACATAGGAAACGCAACAGCCAATTTGCACACAGCAAGCTCTCACAATGTGTAGAATAGGTTGCGGTGTTATTCAAGATTGCAGAGCATGGTAAAGCTCAAGGAAAGCCTGGCGTAACCCTCATGGGGATACTGGAAGCTATGGGAGTGCATGGCCAAATGTTGGATTTTATCCAGAATACATACTCCAACTCCAAGGTCCATGTAATGGTGGATGTGAGGCTCACTGAATCTCTCTCTCACTCACTGTCACTCACCCTATTTAATATCTTAATCAATGATATGTTGGATGGCATTGCAGGGGTAGTGTCTGTCCCAAGCACTTCTGAAAGTATTACGACACTCCTTTTTCTGCTGATATTGTGCTATTGGTGGTCTCATCTGGGTATCCAGTGTGCTTTACTCACCATCTTGAAGAATGGGCTAACAAATGGGATATGGTGGTTGGTGCCCTGGCTTTGTTGAGCCCAGGAGGGGATCTCGGACGTGTTGTTGGAAGGTACAGGGGGCGTCTGCTGCTATTGTTGATTTGTATCATTGCCTGGCCAACTTGGTGAATGCTGACTTAAGTCTGGACACAGTCCTTCAAGATCACTTTTAGAAAGGGCAAAGGGCACTTTGATCATTAAAGTTAAGCTTTTGGCATATAAGGCATGTGTCCAAACCGTTCTCCTTCATGCTTCATAACCCTTAGGCATGCAACACAAGTGCAAGATGCAGGTCAATATGTGAAATAGATTTGTCCCAAGACAGGCAACTGGCTGCGGCAATGGAGGGCTCCAGTCTACACCAACCTGTGACTCAGTACTCTGGAGGGGAAGTCAGCCTCACTATGTTTCTTTGCCCAAAACTCCTCAGATGAGGATTTGGATTAAGTACAGTAAGTCTGGTACAGGGCACTGGACCCGGGCATCTGGAACAGTGCAAGGTGCCCTGTGTCGATCCTTCCATCATGCCGAAGGCAGCTGCCCGTTGTGTAGCTGATGAGGAAATTCTGAGACGTGGGACGACAGCTGCTGAAAGGCATTACCTGGAGCCCAGGCATATATTTTAGGGCTTTTACAGCCCACTTGGTGTCACTTCTTTAAAAAATTCAGGAAACGAAAAACTTGCATTTATATAGCGCCTTTCATGACCTCAGGACGTCCCAAAGCGCTTTACAGCCAATGAAGTACTTTAAAAGTGTAGTCACTGTTGTAATGTAGCCAGGCAGGATCTTCCCGTTCTGAATTCTTGATGGCTGATATTTACTAGATTATCATATCGGTAACTCCCCAAGATTACTCCTGAGAATCGGTTCAGTTACTTACTCCACTATCAGCATCAAATACTTCCAGATCAGGTGTCGAGCAGACCTAATGTACACTAAAGTTCACTCCATTCTGCCTCTATAATCTGCCTAAATCCTAAACTCAGAAGAACCTCCCTTCACCCGGAACCCTTCATCAGTTTTAAATCCAGTGGCACAAAAGCTACCCTAAGGCGTGTCTGAGTGAGAGTGCCAACTCGCGCTTCATGCTGGAACTTTCTTTTTAACACCTGGGATCTGTGCCCACTAGTAGTTAGGTGCAAATTGCCAAACTCATTTCATTTCGAATCATTATTGTTGGCAGCGAAAAGTTTTATTCTAATAGTCTGGGCTGGATCCCAAGTCTCAGAGGTGAAAGGATAGTGCAACTAGCCCAATGTTTCTAACTAATTCTATTGAAAATATTGGCACTGTTCTTAGTGGTGATATAGAGAGACAACAAATACACACAGATAGCCCGTGGGTGCGCGGTGATACCACTGTAGTATTCAACTGTATTCAGGTTCCAATACTCCATAATCTGCAATAACTTCTCTGCATTTTTATGGAGGAAGGATATTATATAACTATTTATTATGCAAGCAAAGCATTAGCATAATTTCATACAGGGCTTTTTTATGTAGATATAAAAAGAAAGATTTGCACTTATATAGTGGCTTATGTAGGCCAGAACAGCAGCTATCATTTATATAGTGCCTTTAACATAAAAAAGTCCCAGGACAGAAACTTTCTCCCTGCAGTCTCCTGTCTTTTTTACCTTCTTGCAGAGCTCCGCTGCCTGACTGCCTGTGTAGTCCTGTTTCCAAAAAAACAAACAGACTGACTGACTCTTTAGGTATAAGAGATTCTGTTTTATTCCTGGCAGTGAACAGTCAGGAAAAATATCAAAACCCTCCCAACACAATGGGTAAAACATGTTTACCAAAGTTCCACACCTGACTTCTGGGATGGTAGCCAGGGATGTTTACAGATTCAAGGCCAGAGACACATGTGTGCTGGCTGGAGCCATAAAGGATGGCTTTAGTTTTGTTGACATTGAGGACATTTTGGTTCATCCAGGTCTTGATGTTGGCTAGGTAGTCGGAGCAAAAGTGAACCAACAGAGGACACAGAGGTAGAGTTGGGGGTGGGGGTGGGTTGGGGGTGGGGGGAAAGAGGGTAATAAGCATATGTGTGGATGTTGTCCTCATGCATCCTGCTAAAGAAAGAGAGAGAAAGCCATAGTTTCAGTCACACAGAAAATCTATTGTGAATTTAACCAATGCAGTCACAGTACTGTGGACAGGGTGCAAGTCAGACTGGTAGTTTTGAATAAGCGGTGGTGAGAGAGATGGGTGTAGTTGTATAGCAATGATACGCGGCAGGGTTACGAAAAGAAAGGGAAGATATGGAGATGGGGCTGTAGTTGGAGAGAGTGCAGAGATTAATGGGGGGTACTGTTGTGTATGTACCTTTAAGGGAATAACTGGTCTCAGACTGCAATACCGGCAGTGACCACCCCTGTATAAAAGGCGCTAGCAATCTTCTGTAGTTTCAGTTTCCCGATTGTCTCCATTCAGTAAAGACTTGTTATAATCAACTCCTGCTGTCCGTGTCTCAATTATACACGGACATAATATTGGCGATGAGCAGATACGAACTTACCTACAGTCTGCACCACCTCATGGGATCCATTCCTGAAGTGAAGTGAGCAGAGGTCGAGGCCAGAAGGAAGAAAGAAGCAGTAGAAACGGGCGTCGACCGTGGGCATCCGCCCCTGAGTCAGCGGAGTTGAAGATTGCTGGAGAAGCTGTCGAGAGCGGGACCTGGTTCCTGTCGACGGTGCTTCAGCTAATCGGACTGGTGGCAGGTAGTACACTGATCTTTCCTGGGCTGCGGTGGTCGAGAACTCGAGCAGGTGGCTTGCAACGGGGCCAAGCAGCGTTGTCGGCAAGAGGAGAGAGAGAGAGGGTGGAGCACAAAGGGCGCGGCCGGTGCTACGAAGCCGGGCAGCGTACGGACCCGAGAAGAGGGAGGCAAGAGTCCCACAGGGTTGTTCCACGACGGGAAAATAATAAAACAAAAAAAATTAAAAAATAAATATTAAACGCGCTGAAAACCGCGAGGAGCTGCAGGTTGCAACGGAAACCGCGGAAAGCAGCGCTAGCAACAGCGGGGAAGAAGGCAAAGCGCGGGAGGCACCATCTTAATCCAGCGGGGAAGAAGGCAAAGCACGGGAGGCGCCATCTTAATCAGCGGGGAAGAAGGCAAAGCGCAGGAGGCACCATTTTGTTAAATCGGGGAAGAAGGCAAAGCGCGGGAGGCGCCATTTTAGATTTCCAAGATGCCGAAGACTGGCTGTATCACTGCCTTTGATAATGCAATAGAGGACTGGACCACGTATGTGGAAAGAGTCGAGGTATATTGCGAGGCAAACGAAATAGCCAATGAGAAAAAGGCATCGGTATTGCTAAACTTAATGGGCACTAGAACGTACGGCCTATTGCGGGACCTGATTACTCCAGCCAAACCGAAGGTGAAGAGTTTTAACGAAATTGTTGCTATCCTACAGGAACACCTAAACCCTGCACCGCTGCTGATAGCAGAAAGATTTAAATTCCACAGGAGAACTCAGCATAAAGATGAGAGCAATGCTGAGTACATTATGGAACTACGCAAGCTATCAAAGCACTGCCAGTTTGGAGCAGGACTGGCAGATACCCTACGGGACAAATTTGTCTGTGGACTCCTGAGTGAAGGAACACAGAAGAAGTTACTCTCGGAGAAAGAGCTGACGCTAGATAAGGCTTTCAGCGTGGCAGTATCGTACGAAGCAGCAGCCAGGGGAGCTGCGGAAATACAACAAAAGCCACAGGAATACGGCACCCACGAAATGACACGGGGATTTGCAAAATGTTATCGCTGCGGCAGAACTAACCATGACCAGAAGGACTGCTGGTCCAAGGACAAAATATGCAGGCAATGCGGAAAGATGGGACACATTGCACGAGTTTGCTGGTCTGGGAAGAAGACCAACGACAACAAAAAGGCTACTAAGGAACCGTACAAGAAAGTACAAAAGATGACGGACAGTAGTTCCGAAGACCAGATGAGCGATAGTGAATCCGGGAACAAGATACTAAGCTGTCTCAAACTTCACAATGTAATCGCAAAAGAGGATCACCGAACCATTTGGGTCACCCTCACGATAGCAGGGTCCCAAGTTAAAATGGAATTGGATACAGGATCAGCGCTAACCATCATGAGTCGACGAGACTACGAGAGGCTATTCTCACACATACCCTTGAGAGAGACATCCATCGTCTTGATGACGTATACGGGGCAAAAAGTATACCCCAGAGGAAAAATAAGGGTGCCTGTCGAATACAATGGCAAGAAAATACGGAAATTGTATCTCTACATACTGCAAGATGGTGGACCACCGTTATTGGGACGTGAATGGATCAGAAAGATAAGGTTAGATTGGCACTCCATTCATGCAATGACGGTGGATGGTAAAAAAGATGAAGGCGTCACTCCTGGACGATTGTCAACAATCTTAGCTGACGCCAAAGAGGTATTTCAACAAGAACTGGGCACTCTTAAAGGCGTAACCGCCTCGATAAAAATAGAGGAGAATGCAATTCCCAAGTTTTTCAAAGCAAGACCGGTACCATATGCAATCCGCCCAGCCATCGAGGCAGAGCTGGAGAATCTGGAGAATGCAGGCGTGTTGTCTAAGGTAGACTGGAGCGAGTGGGCGACACCCATCGTTCCTGTCATGAAGAAAACGTTAAGCAATAAGTCTGAGGAGCCAAGGAAGGTTCGCATTTGTGGGGACTTCAAGGTGACGGTGAACCCAGTCCTCCACACAGTACAATATCCTCTTCCAAGGATAGAAGACATCTTCGCCTCACTATCTGGAGGGAAGCGTTTTACAAAAATTGACCTAGCACAAGTGTATTTGCAGATGGAGGTTGAAGAATCCTCTAGGAAGTATCTCACGATAAACACTCACAAAGGTCTTTACCAGTATCATCGATTGGTATTCGGAGTAGCATCGGCTCCGGCGATATGGCAAAGAGCGATGGAACAAGTCCTGCAAGGGATTCCGGGGACTCAGTGTTACTTGGACGACATCCTAGTGACAGGTGAAAATGACAGTGAACACCTTAACAACCTAGAACAGGTGCTCACTGGACTGCAAGAACATGGGCTACGAGCCAACCGCCCGAAGTGCGAGTTTTTTAAGAAACAGATATCGTATTGTGGCCACGTGATTGATGAAGAGGGGTTACATAAGTCCCCTGACAAAATTGAAGCGATTGTTAAGGCCCCAGCGCCTGAAAATGTGTCGCAACTGAGGTCATTCCTCGGATTGGTGAATTACTACCATAAGTTTTTACCGAATTTGTCCACAATACTGCACCCACTGAACGCCCTACTACGAACGGGAGTAGCATGGAAATGGAGCAATGACTGTAAGCGGGCCTTTCAGAAGAGTAAGGACTCAATCACTTCAAGAGAAGTATTGGCTCACTACAACCCATCACTACCGATAAGACTGGCATGTGATGCGTCTCCCTACGGCATTGGGGCGGTACTGTCACATAAATTCCTTGATGGTTTAGAGAGGCCGATAGCTTTTGCGTCACGCTCATTAACTTCAGCCGAGCGTAACTACACCCAGATTGACAGAGAGGCCCTCAGCCTAGTGTGGGGGGTGAAGAAGTTCAATCACTACCTGCACGGTCAAAAATTTACTCTACTAACTGATCATCAACCTCTTGTCTCCATTTTCAACCCTCAGAAGGGCGTACCGATAATGACAGCACAACGGCTGCAGAGGTGGTCCCTTTTCCTAGGGGCACACCAATATGACATCGAGTACAAAGGAACTAAACAGCATGGGAATGCTGATGGATTGTCACGCCTACCGTTGCCGACGGTGGAAGAAGAACTTGCAGTGGATCCAATGGAGATATTCCACTCGACCATAGTCGAATGTCTCCCTGTGACGAATGCAAACATAGAAAAGGAAACACGAAATGACCCGACACTATCCCGGGTCTATGATTTAACGGTGAAGGGATGGCCAGCACATGGCGAACCACTGCTGCCAGCATTCTCGCCGAGAAGAGAACAGCTGTCAGTGTGCAGAGGAACCTTGATGTGTGGATCCAGAGTAGTAATTCCACCCAAATTGAAGGATAGAGTGCTCAATGAGCTTCATGAGGGTCATCTGGGAGGGGTAAAAATGAAGAACTTAGCCAGAGCGTTTGTGTGGTGGCCAGGAATCGATGGAGAAATCGAAGAGATGACCAAGAGCTGTACAGGATGCCAGAAGGTCCAAAACGCCCCACCACAAGCCCCTCTACATCCATGGGAGTGGCCCTCATCTCCATGGCAAAGGGTGCACATTGATTTTGCTGGTCCCTTCATGGACTCGATGTTTTTAATTGCGGTGGATGCACATTCAAAGTGGCCAGAGGTAATAAAAATGTCCTCAACCACCACAGAAAAAACTATCACAGTCTTACGAACCATATTCGCCAGGAATGGGCTGCCTGAACAGATTTGCTCTGACAATGGACCACAGTTTGTGTCTGAAGATTTCCGGAGATTCTTAAAGAGCAATGGTGTTAAGCATTACACATCTGCCCCACATCATCCAGCCACTAATGGATTGGCCGAGAGGTTTGTTCATACATTCAAGAAGGCTATCAAGGCAATGTGTAATGAAGATATACCCCTACGACACAAGGTGGACAACTTCTTGTTTGCCTACCGGAATGCGACACATGCGGTTACCAACCAAACTCCAGCCATGATGTTCGTCAATCGAAGACTACGATGCCGCTTGGATTTGGTTAAGCCAAACGTCCGAAGAGATGTGGAGAACAGGCAGTTTCAGAATATGAATGAAAGGCCGACCAGGAGTTTTAAGATAGGTCAACCAGTTTTGGCCTGGGACTACCGCACAGAGAAATGGCAGCCAGGAACGATTTGTACACGGCAAGGACCTCTCATGTATACCGTGGACGTTGGAGGGAGCATTGAAAGACGCCATGCTGACCAGATTCTAGAGTCACTGGAAAACGTCAACTCCACACCACGATCTGATACACCTGGCGATGAAACCGATGTACCAATTGCAGCTACCGCAGAATCGGTGATATTGGAAGAT
Organism: Somniosus microcephalus; assembly: GCF_052327205.1. Taxonomy (NCBI): domain Eukaryota; kingdom Metazoa; phylum Chordata; class Chondrichthyes; order Squaliformes; family Somniosidae; genus Somniosus; species Somniosus microcephalus. The sequence goes on from NC_141008.1 coordinate 70,495,321, forward strand.
GAACCAAACAACGACATTGATCCAGACTCAACCTTGCCAGAAGAACCTGATACCCCAGAGGCGTTATCCAGACAGAATCAGGAAGCCTCCTCAAAGACTGAACTTATAATTGCTTAACCTCAACCAATGTATCTAGCAACCGTAATTGTGATTGTAATTAGTTATCATTTAGTTGTTAAATGAATGTTATGTACTGTTTATCTAAAAGGGGAGGAATTGTTGTGTATGTACCATTAAGGGAATAACTGGTCTCAGACTGCAGTACCGGCAGTAACCACCCCTGTATAAAAGGCGCTTGCAATCTTCTGTAGTTTCAGTTTCCCGATTGTCTCCATTCAGTAAAGACTTGTTATAATCAACTCCTGCTGTCCGTGTCTCAATTATACACGGACATAATAGGTACCTTGATGAGAGTGATAACAGCAGTCTTGAAGGAGCACCAGAGGATAGAGACAGGATACTGATATTAGCAAGCTTGGGCCTGAGGAAGTACAGTTGGGCTATCAGGAACTGGGAGGGAAGGGATCAAGGAAATTCAGATATACTAAATACTTTCACAAACAGGAAACTATTGTGTATCATAGCTTGTAAATAGATAGAGGTACTACACAAAAACCATCTCCATTAGACATTGGAAAAATAAAGGATAAGTTAAGCACAGCTCAAAATGGAAGATGAAACAGTAGAATGTGAATGGGAGAATTTAGCAGAAAAGCTAGAGATAACTGAAGTACTGAAGTTGTTGAAGTCAGTGTTCAGACAAGAAAGCTGAAAGTATCCAGAAGGAAGCTACGATACTTTAGTTGACTTCCTTATTGGGCATTCTGGCTAGAAGCACTGGGATTGTTGGTCAGGAAAGATGGGCTTGCAGTGCCTTAGTTTATTTCAATTTAAATGAATGGATGAAAAATCGGACACCTCAGGCCTGTGATTTCCTGATCAGTGATCCCTGTGAGAGCCTAGCCGGAGCAACTGATCGGGGAATCGGCCCGACTGTTCCTGAGGTTCATATTGGCCTTGGTTGGAACTGACCTTGGAAAGCTCAGAGTGAGAATGGGAGGGAGGAGTGTTAAAGTGAAATACAGTGAAATCACGATTATGTACAGAACGTAGATAGATGTTCAGCAAAAGTGTCACCCAATCTGTGTTTGGTTTCTCCAAAATAACAGAGACCACACTGTAAACACAAATATAATATACTGGACTGGAGGAGGTACATCAACATTGCTGATTGACATAGAAGCATTGTTTGGGGTCCAGATCAACAGTTTGTAAAGAAATGAATGGACAAGTGTTAGATAAATTACCAATAGTTGAAATTTAGATGACCAAATGCACACTGTAAATATTGGCCTCGATTTTGCGGTGGTAATTTCTTTTATTATTCCTTCCGGGGATGTGGGTGTTGCTGGCAAGGCCAGCGTTTGCCGTCATTACTCCTCTGAAAGTGACAGCAACTTCTGGAATCATCGCATGCGCAGATAAACGTGGGAATCCAGAGGTTGTGGTCTGTCATTCCTTACTCCTCCACAGGTTGCGCTGTGGAACTCATCAGAGCTGACAATTAATTCAAATCACAGTTCATGGTGAAAACTTCCCCTATTATGCTGGAATATTGCTGTTAAATCCCACCCCCACCCCCCACCCACAACCTACCGAAAAAGTTAAGCCTTGTTGAAAGAGGTATAACTGGGTTTTTAACGGTGTATTGATTGCTAAACAACCATTTTGGCCCTGAAAAATGAATTTTATATTTGTGGAATGTCACATTTTTCCATTAACATGATAAGAATTACATGGCTTTTAATATAATATATTTCTTTTAAAGTTTGTTTATGATATTTCAGCTTCTACCTTAATCCTATGTGTATGTCCCAATCTTTATTTTGCTCCCTGTAAGATTTATAAAAAGTAATTTAGAATCTGTGCTTTTTACTTCCTGGTTTGCTGTCTGTGAGAATTCTTCAATCTGATTGGTTGCTTAGCCTGCTTGATGATATCACTGTTGCTGGACATTGGAGATTCACTTGATTTGGCTCCAGATTAAAACTAAGGTCGGAACAATTGAAATTCTCGCCACAGAGATCGCTAGATCTTTGTGGGCAGCTTTCTTTGAGGTCAGCGGCGAGTGCCATCATGAATCATTTCTTAAGTTTGTCTGATTTGCATTTGATGGCCCGTCCCATTAGGAAGGTAACGCTGGTCTTGTTTTGGGGTCATTTTGACATTTGTTAATTTATTCACTGCTGTAGATGGTATATTGGCAGTAATGTGACAATTTCTGGGTCCAAAGTCTCTACTAAGCATTTGTTCAATTATTGTAAATACTCTGTGGGACTCTGGGGGACGGGATGGGTTGGTGGCATACCATCATGCTCTAAATAGACACTTGCTACAGCAATGTTAAAGTGCTAGGTTAAGGGAATTCCTTCGGCTTTTCTCACACAGCACACTTGATTCACTAGCTGCAGAAAGGGAAATAATATAAGGTTACACAGGGGAGCCCTGTAATGGGGATTATTAATTAGCAAGTGCCCCACCCTGCACAAAAACAGTTTGAGAGACTTACCTGGGTACATTATATAACTAGTATGTCAAGTTTTTTTTAAAATATTTACCATTCAAATTGACTATCCCTCCTCATGCTTCTCGACCTGTCTATAGCCTTTGACGGGGTTGGCCACACAATCCTCCTCCAAAGCCTCTTCATCATCGTCCAGCTGGGTGGGACTGCATTCGCCTGGTTCCATTCTTATCTATCTAATCGTAGCCAGAGAATCACCTGCAATGGCTTCTCTTCCCGCTCCCACACCATTGCCTCCGGTGTCCCCCAAGGATCTATCCTTGGCCCCCACCTATTTCTTATCTATATGCTGCCCCTCGGTGACATCATCCGAAAACACGGCATCACTTTCCATGTGTACGCTGCCAACACCCAGTTCTACCTCAGCACCACCTCTCTCAACTCCTCCACTGTCTTTAAATTGTCAGGCTGCTTGTCCGACATCTAGTATTGGAGGAGCAGAAATTTCCTCCAACTAAATATTGGGAAGACCGAAGCCATTGTCTTTGGTCCCCGCTACCAACTCCATTTCTCTCCCTGGCAACTGTCTGAGGCCGAACCAGACAGTTCACAACCTTGGTGTCATATTTGACCCCAAGATGAGCTTCCAACCACATATTCGTGCCGTCACTAAGACCGCCTATTTCCACCTATGGAACATCGCTGGACTCCGCCCCTGCCTCAGCTCATCTATTGCTGAAACCCTCATCCATGCCTGGTTACCTCTAGACTTGTCTATTCCAACGCACTCCTGGCTGGCCTCCCACATTCTACCCTCCGTAAACTTGAGGTCACCCAAAACTCTGCTGCCCGTGTCCTAACTCGCACCAAGTCCCGTTTACCCATCTCCCCTGTGCTCGCTGACCTACATTGGCTCCCGGTTAAGCAATTAAAAAATTTTCAGCCTTGTTTTCAAATCCCTCCATGGCCTCACCCCTCCCAATCTCTGTAATCTCCTCCAGCCCAACAACCCTCTGATATATCTGTGCTCCTCTAATTCTGGCCTCTTGAGCATCCCGATTATAATCGCTCCACCATTGGCGGCCGTGACTTCAGCTGCCTAGGCCCTAAGCTCTGGAATTACCTCCCTAAACCTCTCCACCTCCCTTTTCTCCATTAAAACACTCCTGAAAACCTACCTCATTGACCAAGCTTTTGCCTGTCAGCCTTACTATCTCCTTTTGTGGCTCGGTGTCAAATTTTGTTTTATAACACTCCTGTGAGGTGCCTTGGTCCATTTTACTACGTTAAAAATGCTATATAAATCCAAGTAGTTGTTGTTGTTAATTAGGCATAAGACCTGTCTCTTTCTCGGTCTTCACTATTATCACTGAAATCATTTGGCAAACATTTGTTGTAATGAATTACCTTTGTGACTTTAACGAGCTTAGACATGCTGATATTTTAGTTGTTCATGGCATTTTCTTTGTCTTGAATGATGAGTTGAACTAAATAGTAAATAGAGATGCATTTTTTTGTGAGTTGGGAACAAGGGTGGACTTGCTTGTTTCTTGTATATAAATTAGTTGACATCAATACATTTGTGAAAAAAAATGTTGTCTGGTTTAGGGAAATGCATTCCGCAGTGGCCAATTATGAGCTAAGGGAGAAACCGGTTGGTAATTCATCCTCTAGAGGCTAATGATCAAATGCCTTCGTGCCGGATGTAAAAGCTAAACCAATGTGTGTGGAGGTGCTGCTTCTGCATATAGACATAGACATAGACGATAGGAGCAGGAGTAGGCCATTCGGCCCCTCAAGTCTGTTCCGCCATTTAATGAGATCATGGCTGATCATCCAAATTCAATACCCTCTCCCTGCTTTCTCCCCAAATCCCTTGATCCCTTTAGCCTTAAGAAATTTTGGCCTAGAAATTCAGTGCCCTTAGCACCGATTTTGCGGCGCTAGAGGGCCTAGCGCTGCAATTGGCGCCGGTTCCTAAATTGCCTGGGGCCCTTCCGCGGCGGTAGACCGGTAGCGCTGCGCCGGCACCGATGACGTCATCGGTGTGCGCAGCGTCCCGGTTGCCGTGGTAACCTGGCCCCAAGCCGAAATTCAGTTGCGCCCGCCTCGCCCGTGGCAGGCGCAACTAAGACTCTGGCAACAGAGTCTTCCCCCAGTGTGCGCCGGCGCATAAAGGTGGAGCGGCGGCCGGCCGCGTTCCCGGCGGCCGCCTGCCCGCACCTCCCTTCCCGGACTCCTGCATTCCCCCCCCGCGGCCCTGATCAGTGCCTCATGCGAGCCCGGCACTTCCCCGAGGTGCCGGGCTCAGATGTCGGGTCAATCCGCCGGACAGTTGTCGGCTGCAGGCAGCTCCTCCTTAACAGGAGGAGGAGGCCTGCAGTTCCCCCGCCTGCCGCACCGCATCGGGTGCCGCAGCGGGGGATTAGCGCCGGGAAACCCAAGTTCACGCCCGTTGAGGCGCTAAAGGAGGGTTTTAGCGCCCGCCGCCGTCTGGGCCCGGCGCACCCGAATTTTCGTCGGGCGCTGCCGCATTACCGCTGGCGCAAACTTTCTGGCACTACAGCCCTGGCAAGACCAGAACCCAATTTCTAGGCCATAGAAACTTAGGCAGGATTCAAAGTGAAGCTGTCTCAGTAACTTGTGTGGAAGTTGAAACCTTTCAGCAACTACCTTTGTGCAGGATGATGGCAAATTATGATATTTCGCCAGAATAGAAGAAGATATTGAAATCTCTAGTGTGGATTAAAATGCATAAATACATATACTATTTTTAGCAGCTACATGATTGTAATGAATATGAATCATCCAATTCCTTCATTAACATGAAGTTCTGGGCGCCTCTGGCACGATGTGCAAATGTCGGTAATGCACAGGAAACAATATGCTGAGTGCTTTTTGGTACTGTTCTTAAAAACTTTGTGGAACATACACAGTAGTTGAAAACTTTGAGAGCTTAATTTGGAAGTGGTGAAGTGCTAACAGATAAACCTAGAAAAGTCAGCTTGTTGCACGTATCTTTACTTAAACGATTGTACCTGGGATAATTGCATTAAGTCTCTCCATTAAATGTCTATAGTTCTGAAGACAGTCATCAGCTAAGATGGAGTGATGCTGAATGGCACTGGTGTCTGATCTATTCAGGTTCTGTAAATGGGCAATCTTTCCAACAGTGGCCTCAATACCTGATGTCAGCCTCGGTTAAAATCAAGACGCTTACTCAGCTGTGTATTTTCACACTGAGCTTGGGCTGCACGAAAGACTTGCTACAGACTGTGGACTGTTGTGCAAACCCAAAATTCAGGGTAGAACAGAAAAACCAAATACTGAGTTAAACAGTTACCGCCTCAAAACTTTAGAGAACTGGTGATATATTTCTAAAGTAAGAATTTAGGAAGAGTTGAAGTTTTACGTTTATTCTGGTAACATTTTTCTAAGCAAGGATCTTGAAATTAATTGATTAAAGTGGCTTTGTTCCACTTATGCCGTGGCTGTGTTTTCTGACACAGTGGGATACATTTCACTGGCTACATTACTTCTATACAGACGTGGGATGAGCTAACTAATGATTTCAGAAGGCCGTCACAACGCTCCGCAGACTCTTGGCAAGTTGGGGAAAAAATGTGAGCTTATTTGACAAGCATGGGATAGGTACAGAAGTGGGCCATTCGGCCTCATTTGTAAGCCACGGCAGCTCTTAATAATTTAAATCTCAATATAAATAGTATTACATAGTATCTACAGCACAGAAACAGGCCATTCGGCCCAACTGCTCCGCACGGAACTCCTCCCACCTTGCTTCATCTTACCTTATCAACATATCCTTCTATTCCTTTCTCCCTCATGTACTTATCGAGCTTCCCCTTAAATGCAACTTTGCTATTCACCTCAACTACTCCATGTGGTAGCAAGTTCCACATTCTAACTGCTCTGAGTAAAGATGTTTCTCCTGAATTCCTAATTGGATTTATTAGTGACTATCTTATATTTATGGCCACTAGTTTTGGACTTCCCACAAGTGGAAACATCTTCTCTACGTCTCCCCTTTCAAACTCCTTCATAATTTAACGCCCTTAGGCCTAGAAATTCAGCCGCTAGCGCCTTAGGAAGAGGAGAAGTGGGGCACTAAGCGGCTAGCGCCCGGGCGCAGCGCGATCTGCGCCTCTCGCGAACTTCACTCAAGATTTAGCGGCGGCGCAAAACCACAGCGCCTGCTCAGCTGCACGCGCAGATCCTGAGGTCATTTCATGGTGCAACGCCCTTGGTGCGCCCTGAACCGGAACTTCAGTGGCGCCGCCCTTCTGTGCGCCTGGCGCCCCCAGCGACTGGTAGAGGGGAACGGTTCCCAGTCGCTGCGGGGCGCGGGGGGCGCTATTTAAAGGGGACTCCTCCTGTATTATAAATGGCAGCCATTTTGTGCCAATCCTTCTGTGTGAGAGACGGATATTTGGAGAGAGACAAAGGGAAAGAGCTTTCTGCTTTGACTCAGCGCTTGCACAGGTACTTCTGGCTTCAGGCCAGAGCTTTGCACTTGGATTTAACTTTCAGTGCCATAGCCTTGAGCCGCCACATATAATGGGGGCTGCAATGGGTGGAAACGTTGGGCTTCTCCAGTGCGTTCAAAGGGCTCAGCGACACCGTGAGAGAGTGCCAGTCATGGCCAGATGGAGAAGGGCCAACAGGCGTCGGCACAGGAGGCCTTACCCACCCAGGGTATACCGCCAGCAGTTCTCATATCTGAACATGTCTGAGGAGCAGTGTGTTCGGAGGCTGCGATTCAGAAGGGAGGTGGTCACTGAGATCTGCCACCTGCTTCGCAGAGATCTGCAGCCACAGCTGAGGAGTAGGACGTCTCTGTCGGTGGCAGTGAAGGTGACGGTGGCTCTCAACTTCTATGCCACCGGCTCCTTCCAATCCGCTACTGGGGACATTGCCAACATCTCCCAGTTTGCGGTACATTGCTGCATCCGCCAGGTGACCAATGCCCTTTTCAGAAGGAGACGTCAGTACACCGCCTTCCCCATGACCCTGGACAAGCAGCAAGAGCATGCAATGGGATTTGGAAGAATAGCGGGCTTCCCCATGGTCCTGGGCATAGAACTGATGAACCAGCAATGGGCAGGCCTTGCTTCAGGGCTGCAGTGTGCAGGGCGTTGCAGCCAAAGAAATCAACCCTCCCCCTTTAAGAGCTGACCGACGCCAGCGTGTCTGCCTTCAATCAGCAACTCGCCGCACCTGCGCTGCGCCCGCCCTCGGTGTTAGCGCCTCGGCTCGCCGGCTTAGCGCCTTATGATAGTCGTGCATCGCCTGCTTTAGCGCAGCAGCAACCTCTTGGGGCGATGCAACTCAATTTCAGCGAAGGTGGCGCTAAGTTGCGCCAGGCGCTAAATTTAGCGAACGCCCGGCTGTAGCGCCCCAAACGTGGTGATACTGAATTTCTAGGCCTTAATACCTTTAATTCCCAAATAAATATCTATCTTCCTTTTAAACATCTCAATTTGCTTTGCAGCTGTGGCCTTCAGAGAACACAAAATTTCCCATTCTCATAATGCTTTGAAGAATTCTTTTCAGGATTTTCTATTAACCGCCTGTTTTAGTTTTGAGATTATGAGGGCGATTTTCTGCTGCAGGGTATGTTGGGCATGCGATGGGGCAGTGCGTCCTCCCTGTCCGCTCAATGGCATCGGTGTGAGGCCCAATCAGTTTTGGAGAATGATCCTTGTTTCAATGAATGGCAAGCTGCCAGCGCCAATCGTACTACTTATAGGCAGCCGAGGACAGGAAATCTGATGGGCCTGCCACTTCTTAAAGCCGGCCTTCACCTCTTAAACGGGAGGTATAGTCTTCATTGGTGGGCGTGGAAAGCGCGTTGTGGAGCAGCAGGCACAATGGCACTGGCCGGCAGCATCAGTCCCAGGACCTGGTGACAATGCCAAGGTAAGACTCCTCTTCATTTCTTTCTTATGCTGAATTCAGTCTTGCAACACCACATCTCTTCCCCCAGCACAACCAGTCCTTCCCTGCTGTGCAAACCGCTCTTCCAATCACATTAGGACATTTTGCTATATAACTCCTTCTGCTTACAGTCGCACACTCAACACCTGCTACCGCCTCAAAACTGGCACCAACAACAGTCTGCTTTTATTTTGTTTGGACTTGGAATAATTCTCACATTTTTTGTAAAGTTCTTTGATACTTCACACTGTATAAATTTCTTTCATCGAATGACTTTCCCTTCTTGCTGCTTCTTCCTCTCAGCGTGCACATTATGTTAAGCTGCCTCACGTATCCTGACAGCCCCTTCACATGCCATACACTAACCCACGCCACTCTTCCTGCAAGACAAACTTGCACACAGCATGAGGGAGACGCAGAACTGGGGGCGGTGCAGCCACATTGCAAATCTCACTCTGAGTGAGGACACTGTCATCGACATCATTGGCAGAGGGAGGACACATGCAAGCTGGAAACCACACACAGCAAGGTGTTTGGCCACTTTCCCTTCACACACACTCAATACACACAGTGTGGCATATTGGGACTGCGGCGCGGTGCGGTGCCACTCATCTGCTACTGCTTACCCTTGCCATTATGTTATAAAACCTTTTCCCTGTGCTCTTTCTCTAGATCCTTCCAGCAACTCGTGTCCTGTAATTGCCCAGAGGGAGTGGGGGAACCACTCCTGAAGATGCACCATCACTCGCTCTTCCCTTCCCAAGCACCAGCACAGAAATGAGCTCCCCAAGTGATATGGATAGTGAGTTGGGGGGATCTGCATCGTAGACTGTGGCATCTGTAAGAGCATCGCTCAGGCTCTTGGCTCCATCATCTCCTCTGCATTGGACAGGCTAGAAGGCCAAATAGATAAGGGCCTCAGTCCATCGTGGATCTCCTACAGTCTGATTTCCCACAGTCTGATTTCCCACAGATCAGTAGGTGTGTTGATCCTCAACCTCATAACAGAGGCAGTCATGCAATGGGTATGGAACATGTTACCCTCTCTCATGTGGGCAGCATGTCCATACCCTCGCCACACCCTCCATCAAGCCTTGATTGGGCACCAGGGAACCAGCTGGGCCAGACTGCCCCAGGAGACATTGAGATGTTGCAGCTGCGTTCTCTTGGGACCAAGCTTCTCGCTGGCCACAAGTATCTCGGGAGCTCTCATCTCCCATGTTGACGCTACTGAGGGAGCATCTCATAAGAGTAATAGAGTCGGCAAAAGACCACTCAAGAGACCACTATGGGCTCACTCCTGGGTGATAATTGCATTTGTGTAAGCCAGTAAAATGATGAATCAATTTTGAAATCTTTGTGTGCAGAAAGTTTCCGATCCTGCACTGTCAGGTGACAATGATATCAATGATGGACTTTGGGCAGAAGCAGTTTACTTTAGGGTGGAAGGACTGGGGCAGATGTTGGACATTATTGCTATTGCGAGGGGTGGGGGGAGGGGGGAACCGGGATTGCTCAGATGAAGTACTGTTAAATGATGCTGATGCAGAAGAGCTCTTGCTGCAGAAGTGATGGTGCCCTCCCGCTTCTTTGCCATCCCCAAAAATCATCTTTGTCAGCTGGTTGAAGGTCCTCATCTAATGGTGGCTCCATATGTTGTTCCTATCGCAGAGCAAAGTTAGGCAGAATAAATCAAACCACTATGGTACGCCACACTCTCTCTCTCAGCTGTATTGGAGGAAGCGACTGGACCTTACCAGGCAGCGGAATTGCCGCTTGAACACTCTGGAGTCTAGTTAAGCCTTGGGTCTAGTTGTAATGCAGTGTGGGTTACTGAGCAGTCATGAGCAATGTTATGATGAGCACGCCTGACACATGCCAGGAGCAGGTGCATTGGAATTTTTATCCCCTGCTCGTTCAAATCAGCTAAAATCCTGGGTCAGTTCTGTTGAAAGGTTTATACCCAAATCTTTAAACTGTCTTTTCTCCTTACATGTTCTGATGGACCTGCTGTGAATTCCCAGTGTTTCCTTTCTAAATTTCACATTTCCAGCACTTACGGGTTTATTTTAGTTCAGTTAATCACTTCCCTTATTTGTTATATACCGAGCTTTAAAGGAGCACGCGAGCTGTTTTGAGCTTGTTTCAATCTGATGTTAATGAAGCACCCTAACAACTCCATTTCCTCTAATGGACAACATAAAAGGAAAAGGAAGACTTGCATTTCTATAGCGCCTTTCACGACCTCAGGACGTCCCAAAGCGCTTTACAGCCAATTAAGGCCTTTTTTTTGAAGTGCAGTCACTGTTGTAATGTAGGAAACACAGCAGCCAATTTGTGCACAGCACATGGCGCACTAAGCAATTGGGGGTTTTTCTTTGTTTGTTTATTTTCAATAAATGATTGACTGAATTGTTCTGCCTTACCGTAAGCCTACATTGAAAGGTCACGGAAGTATAAGGACCTTGCTTGTAAGCTGTTGAGAAAAAACTGCACCAATGTATTTGGTTGCCTTGGGGGTGCAAATAAAGAACAATGTGACCCTTGCTTCTCTTTCTTTTTTGCAACCTAAGTGAAATAAGAGCTGTAGGGCACCTAATGATTGTTATTAAAAGTGAGTGCTTCTTGTGTGCTTTATTGTTATGTCGCTTCATCAATTGTGTAACATCAGTGACAAGTTGTAATGACTTTAATCAATGACCTGAATTTCTTTACAAAATTTAACATGACTTTTCAGAAATTAGTATCCCATAAACAAATTATTATTGATTAGCATTACATCTCTTTGCTTTTTTTTAATTGATCATCTGATTCTGAAGCTTAACTCAATAGCAGCACTGTTGGAGGAAAAGAATTGTATCTGATGTTTAAGAAATAAGTATTCCAAGGGATTTTGAGAAAATACTTGGGCCCTGACTTTGTTAGGCATAAGCTCAGGTGCTTCAATATTGATATTAGTTTACCCCTCATGCACTGATATACTAAAATTAACATTTCAATAATGCTATATTGGCTCAAGTAACTCAGAAGTAACAACTAATGTTCTATCGTCACCATTTAATGTACATTGGGGGATGAATTTTTAGTTATTGAATTTTTAAAATCATTGTCTTCAGGATTCTGAATAATTGAGCATCATATGATAAAAAGAAAATTCTAAATACATGATATAAACAGAAAATGCTGGAAATACTCAGGTCAGGCAGTGTCTGTGGAGAGAGAAACAGTTAAAGTTTCAGGTCGCTGACCCTTCGTCAGAATTGGACAAAGTTAGAGATGTAGCAGGTTTTTAAGCAAGTGCAGGGGCAGGGAAAGAGGGGAGGAGAGGAAAGAACAAAAGGGAAGGTCCGTGATAGGGTGGAAGGCAGGAGAGATACCTGAGGAGGTGGGTATGGAGGCGGGACAGCCGGTGAAGTTGCAGAAAGTGGGGGCGGTTGGCAAACCCGGCCCCATCCCGCCTCTGTGCCCTTTTGCCAGGAGGCGGGAAGCCGTCCTGACCCGGGTCCCATCTCCTCGAGGCGGGAAAGGGATTAAATCCTTTTAACTGCCTGTTAACAGGTAGTTAACAGGCAGAAAAAAGGATTAGTCCCATTTTATCTTTTCAAGTGCAGGCGTCCTGACCTCGGAGAACCCTGCCGGGTTGGAGTAGTCGAGCAGGAGGTCTGCGGGGGACGGAGGGGCCTGAAAGTGCAATGTAGAGGTGAGTGATGGGTGCAAGTTTGGAATGGTAAGTATGTGAGATGAGTGTAAAGTGTTAGAAAATGTTCACTTACCTTTGTTTCTGCCTACAGCCTTCAGCTGCTCTGGATCCGGAGTCTCGACATCTTCATTGTAGATTTCACAGACTGGCTGTTGGATCCTCCGAACCAACAATCATCTGCTTTCTACAAAGTAGAAAGGTTTGATGAGTCCTGAACACGAGGACTCATCAAACTACACAGAATGTCAGTGTTTGACAGCTTCACAGAGCTGTCAAACGCTGACATTTCTTCTTTCAAGAAGTCTTGATACAGGAAACTTTTTTTTAACCGGCACCGACGGGACCGACGTGGTGCCGGTTCATCAAAAATTCCGGATAACCGAGCGCTATAGTAAAAGATACGAGAGCTGAGAGCTCTGTATAAAGCAACAAACCCTGTTGCTTAGCAACAGGTTCCAAACAATGGCCACAAGTTCCAAGCGTCTCTGTAGCTTAGCAACAGCTGCAGCCACACCCTTGCACAGCAACAGATCGAGGAAGGCAGAAGTAAAACTTACCTGAACCTACTCCTGAATTTTACCGGTTAACCAAGATTTCCGGTTATTTAGGTGCCGGTAAATCGAAAGTTTCCTGTAGATGGCACGTCAGACATTGATGTGCTCTGTCAGTGGCTTCCCCCTAATTGACCTACTGAGCCCGTAGGGCGGGCTTAACAAGGTCAATCAGGGGAAAATCCCGCTGGTTGGCCAGAAGATGATGGAGGCGGGACTGAGACCCGGCAAGCAGCAGTCCCGCCTCCAACATGTCTCCATTCAGAAAATTCAGCCCACTGTGTCAAAAGGGATGATGGTGAAAGGGGGTGGTAATGGGACAAGCAAAGAAACAAAAGATAGGTCTGTGGGAGCTGTAAATGGCAATAGCAGAATCATTACCAGCCCCTGCTGTCTTGAAAAATTAAGATACATCATGATTTTAAACCTTTTACATTCAGCAGCTAACTGGCAGATTACAAACTCCATCTTGCGTACTGACCACATTCTGGATCTAACTGGTTGCCTAATTGCAACATTGATATGACACCTACTGTTCTTAAGTGGATGTTTCAACAATTCTCTTAAACTGATATTAATATTGGGCCAGAAACTCGGGTCCCCACGGGTGAGTACGCGCTGGGTACTCACGCGTAGGCCCAACGAAAGTGCCGGTTTCGTGCATGCACTGCGCGTGCGCGGGAAACCGGAACTTCCGTTCCCTTAAAGGAAGGGGTTCACAGGTCGAACGTGTGCGTCGGAGAGGCAGCGCGTACGCCTGGAACTTCCGGTTATTTTCCAGGTTTCTCCGGGAGGGTAAGTCTCCAGGAGCTATGCTTCTAAAAAGCAGTCGCAAGGCCTGCTTTTAACAAGGTAAGTGGTGAATTAAGTAAAATTAAAACATGTTTTCCACAGGTTTATTATTTTTAAATACTTTAAAGAAAGGTAAGTTTGTTTTTAGCCCTGTTAGAAACTGTAATTAATTTTTTCAAAAATTTAAATTATTGTTTAAAATAGTTATTTTATGTCATTTATAGTTATTTTAAAAATGTGATTAAAAAAAATTATTTTAAGTTTTAGTTATGTTTTGGGGCTGGAATCTGTCTTCCTGTCAAATCTATGAATACAGATTCCCTGCTCCGATTGGCTCTCCATGGCCCACGTGATCCCAGGGGACACTTCGAACTAACTGCGCCCCTGGGATACGCAAGCACTGCGCGCCGGCAGTTGGAGCAGGCCCAGGATCGGAATCCCACACGGGCCCACAGCACAACGGCCGGTGCGCTAGGTAAGTGCAGGTCGGAGGCTTGCACCCGCGGGAAGCCTCCGACCCAAATTTCTGGGCCATCATTATGATCTCCACTTGTTTCTGATTTCCTGCCCTTAATTTTGGAGCTGTGCTGGGACAAGTCGGAACCAACCTTGAGCACTTTTACCTTTCCTTCCTGCCCCTCCTCCTCATAAACAGTTGAAGTCTTATTCTTAGTAAGATGGCATTCGCTTTTCCCGGAGCCTACACTCACCATTATGTTGTCAGGCAACATGATTTCAGAGGTAAATCACTGGATTCCTGCTACCGGTGAATATAAATAATTAAAAAAAGCGATAGGTAATAGCTCAAAGAACTTCACTAATCCTTTGCTGCTGGTAAGGCCTCGCGCTTACCGAAGGGGGAGGCCTAATTGTGCTTTGCTTAGTTGCTGGCTGAATGATTGTAAGGGCCAGATTTTCGGTGGTGAGCTTGGGGAGCGGTCTCTTGCCAGAAGCCTGTGTGGGCGGCCCACGGAATTGAGAAGCTAGGCCTCGGGACACTTGCTGCTGAACTTTGAGGGCAAGCTGTGTGCATGTGACGTCCTCATTACTCCTTGAATGCAGCACTCTTTTGTTGCACACCTCTAACTACAGCATTCCAGTTCCTTCCTGCGACTGCAAGCAGTGGGGACCACAGGCGTTCCATTGGCCCTTCCAATGACTGTCCTCGATTTGGAGGTGGAAGAGAAATTCCTGAGGCAGCTGGCCCAGGAATTTACATCAAACCCGGTCATAACTACTTGGGCACATCGTCAAAAAACTGCCTCCACTGTTTATGATTCAGCAGGCAGTCATCGGGTTGTTCAGTCTACTGGAGCCTGACCTTCAGGCCACATCTAGCCCAGGGACAGCCCTGCGTCTTGTGGTTAAATCACCACTGTATTGAATTTTTATGTAACCGGCTCATTTCAAGCCACCGCTGGTGACATTTGTCAAGTTAGTCATTTGCCTGTACACCAGTGCATCCAACAGGTCACTGCAGCTTTGTTGCCCAGGGCAACACATTTGTCACTTCCTTGTTAGAAAGGAAGGGACAACTGGCGAGGGCCTAGTACTTCTACCAGGTGGCTGAGTTCCTATAAGTGCATTTTTAAGTCTGTGTGTCCCAGTTATGCTTATTATAAATCACTGGACACAGACCACAAGAATAACTTTAACAGGTCTTTACTATTCGGAGGTCAGGGCTGAACTGCCCAGCAAATCCCTACACAACACTTATATACCGGTGTGGTCACCACCGGTATTACAGTATTACAGTATACAGCAGCCAAGAGAAAGTAGTATATCTCTTAAGGTAGTTCTCTTAAGGTGGAACAGGTTACATAACACCACAATCCTCCCTTTTTAGCTTAACAGTTATATCCCCGTTTAACATAACATAATAACATATATACAACTTCATGCAAAACAGTTCAAAGATTCAGTCTCTGAGGAGACCTCCTGATTCGAGTTGGATAACGCCTTTCAGGGGTCTCTGATTCTCGTTGCTGGGGTGACTCATCTAGTTGGTCTCTTATGGATTGGACATCATCATCAGGTACATTCACTTCTGAGGTAGATGCTTCAGGTTCACTAACTTCTTCCACGGTTGTCTCTGCCGTAACCATGGGTTCGACCCTTGTTCTCGATTCTACCAGTTGGTCAGCATGACGCCGTATTACATTTTCACCAATATCTACCGTGTACATCAGGGGTCCTTGTCTGGCCCGAATTGTTCCAGATTGCCATTTCTCGTTTTTATAGTCCCGGGCTAACACTGGTTGTCCTATTTCGAAACTCCGAGTGCTCTTGTTATTTATATGCTGGAACTGTTTGTTTTCAACTTCCCTCCGCACATTTGGTTTTAACAAGTCCAACCTGGACCGCAACCTCCTGTTATAGAACATCACGGCAGGACTTTGGTTTGTCACTGCATGAGTGGCGTTTTGATATGCCAGTAGGAATTTGTCCACCTTGTGTTGTAGTGGAATCTGATCTTCGCTCATGGCCTTTATTGCTTTTTTGAACGTTTGTACAAATCTCTCGGCCAACCCGTTTGTAGCCGGATGATATGGGGCAGAGGTATAATGTTTCACCCCATTCTTCTTCATGAATTTCTGGAATTCTTCTGACACGAACTGCGGTCCGTTGTCCGAACATATTTGTTCTGGCAATCCATTTCTCGCAAATATCGTTCTTAGCACCGCGATTGTCTTTTCCGAGGTAGTGGTAGTCATCTAAATCACTTCTGGCCATTTAGAATGTGCGTCCACCGCAATTAAAAACATGGAGTCCATGAAAGGACCAGCAAAGCCAATATGTACACGTTGCCATGGGGTTGAAGGCCATTCCCATGGATGCAGTAGTGCAATCGGCGGTGCATTTTGCACTTTTTGGCACCCTGAGCAGCTTTTCGTCAGCTCCTCTATCTGTTGGTCGATACCCGGCCACCACACATAAGCCCTAGCAAGGCTTTTCATCTTGACTCCCCCCAGATGACCTTCATGCAGTTCCTTTAGAACTCTCTCTCTTAACTTAGGAGGAATAATCACCCTTGTTCCATACATCAATGTTCCTTGACAGACGGACAGCTGTTCTCGTCTTGCTGAGAATGCCGGTAACAGTGGATCACCATGTGCTGGCCATCCCTTCACTGTCACTTCGTAGACCCGGGACAGTGTCGGGTCGTTCCTGGTTTCCCTTTCAATACTTGCATTGGTGACTGGTAAACATTCGATGATGGTCGAGTGAAATAACTCAACAGGGTCAACCGTCGGTGCCTCCTCTTCTGTAGGTAGTGGCAGGCGCGACAGCCCATCAGCATTACCATGCTGCTTTGTACCTTTGAATTCGATCTGATATTGATGTGCCCCTAGGAAAAGGGACCATCTCTAGAGTCTCTGTGCTGTCATCACCGAAACACCCTTCTTAGGGTTAAAAATGGATACCAACGGCTGGTGGTCTGTCAGAAGCGTAAACCTTTGGCCCTGCAGGTAATGATTAAACTTCTTTACTCCCCACACAAGGCTGAGAGCCTCCCTATCTATCTGAGCATAGTTGCGCTCAGCGGAGGTCAATGATCTGGATGCGAACGCAACTGGCCTCTCCAGGCCATTTGGCAACTTGTGTGAGAGTACTGCCCCAATACCATATGGAGAAGCATCACAAGCCAAACGAATAGGCAGCGTTGGGTTGAAGTGAGCCAACACTTCCTCTGAGGTGATCAATGCCTTGCTTTTGCGAAAGGCCCACTCCACTTCCATGGTACTCCCTTCTGCAAAAGAGCATTCAGCGGGTGCAGCACCGTGGATAAATTTGGCAGAAACTTATGGTAATAGTTAATCAACCCTAGAAACGACCTCAACTGAGATACATTATCCGGAGCGGGAGCCTTCACAACAGCTTCGATCTTGTCAGGAGACTTATGAAGCCCCTCCTGGTCAATGACATGACCACAGTATGAGATCCGCTTCTGAAAGAACTCACATTTCTGGCGATTAACTCGAAGTCCATATTCTTTCAATCTGGTGAGCACCAGTTCCAAATTTGCAAGGTGTTCCTTGTCATCTCCTGTAATCAGAATATCATCCAGGTAACATTGTGTGCCTGGAATTCCCTGTAATACCTGCTCCATGGCCCTCTGCCAAATTGCTGGAGCCGATGCCACTCCAAAAACCAGTCTATTATACCGGTACAAGCCTCTATGCGTGTTGATCGTGAGATACTGGCGTGACTCTTCCTCAACTTCCATCTGTAAGTACGCCTGCGCCAGGTCTATCTTGGTGAAGTGTTTCCCACCAGACAACGAAGCGAAGATATCCTCAATCCGCGGAAGCGGATACTGCACCGTGTGAAGCACCGGATTAACAGTGATCTTGAAATCTCCACAGATGCGAACCTTCCCCGGTTCCCCCGGCTTGTTGCTCGATGAACGCTTCATGACGGGGACAATGGGCATGGCCCACTCACTCCAGTCTACCTTAGACAGTACTCCTGAACGTTCTAGCCCTTCCAGCTCAGCTTCCACAGCAGGTCGTATCGCATAAGGTACCGGTCTGGCTTTGAAAAATTTCGGGTTTGCATGTTCTTCAACCTTGATGTTTGCCGTAATTCCTCTCAGTGTTCCCAGTCCCTGTTGGAACACCTCTTTAGCATCGTCCAATATTCTGGACAATCGTTTACGTTTGACAGCTTTTTTACCGGAATCTACCGTTAGTGCTTTTAAGGAATGCCAGTCCATATTTATTTTCCTAATCCACTCTCGTCCCAGTAGTGGTGGACCTCCCTCAGGTAGCACATATAAGTCCATTCCTCGGCTTTCTTTGCCCTTGTGGACCACCTTTACCTCTATCTTCCCGATGGGGTATACTCTTTGCCCCGTGTATGTTTTCAATACAATCTCCGTATCCCGTAGGGGAATATGTGGGAATAACCTTTTGTAATCTTGCTTACTCATGACCGTCAATGCCGATCCAGTGTCCAATTCCATCTTCACTTGGACTCCTGATATCTGAAGTGTGACCCAGATTGTTTGGAGGTCTGCTTCATTACCAACATTGTGTACTCTTAGACTACCCAGTTCATTACTGCTGGAGTCTGAATTTGACTTCTGTTCGTTCGAACTGTTCTCTGTCACCTTGTGTACCTTTCTGCACTTTTCCTGCGGTGACTTTTTGTTGCTGGTCTTCTTTCCTGACCGGCATACTTTAGCTATGTGACCAAGCCTGCCACATTTTCTGCATTCCTGATTTTTGAACCAGCACTGGTTCTGATCATGCGTTGTCTTTCCACAACGATAACATTTTACTGTACCCAAGACCATTTGATTTGTGCTGAGTTCCAGTGACCGTAGCTGCATTTCCGCAGTGCCTCTCGCTGCGGCTTCGTGCGATGCTGCAATAGTGACAGCTTTATCAAGCGTAAGATCATTCTCCTCAAGCAGTCGCTTTTGTGTTCCTTCTTTTAACAATCCACACCCAAATTTATCTCTCAGCGCATCTGCTAGTCCTGTTCCAAACTGACAGTACTTTGATAGCTTACGCAGTTCAATCAAAAATTCAGCGTTGCTTTCGTCTTTCAGCTGCGTTCTTCTGTAAAATTTAAATCGTTCCGCTATCATCAGCAGCGTGGGGTTTAAATGATTTTTCAGGACAGTAACAATATTCGCAAAAGTCTGATCCGCCGGTTTATCTGGTGACAGAAGGTGCTTCAATAGCCCGTATGTCTTCGCACCCATTGAGCTTAATAAGGTTAGTGCTTTCTCATCATCTGGTACCTTATTTGCTTTACAATAAACTTCCATGCGTTCTACATACGTGGTCCAATCTTCGATATCGCTATCAAAGGTATTAATGTTCCCATGTTTAGGCATCCTTGCAAGTTTTTTAAATTTTTCTTTTTCTCAAAATGGCGGCTTCCCGCGCTTGTCTTCTTCCCCCGCCTACTAAAATGGCGGCTTCCCGTGCTTGGCGGTCTTTCCCGCGCTCGTCTTCTTCCCCCGCCGACTACAATGGCGGATTCCCGCGTTTGCCTTCTTCCCCCGCTGGCTGCAATGGCGATTGCCGTGCTACTGCCGTTCTCGCCTCCCCAGCGGTTCTCAATTTCCCGACGCTGCTTTTACCTCTCAGCCCCGCATGCAGCCCGGTCCTTTACACCGGCTGCGTTTGAGTTCTCCGCGGCTCTCATGCCTTAAGCTGCCCCAGTCGCTGCGCCTCTCAGCCTCGATTGCAGCCCGGCCCTTTTCACCGGCCGTGGTCGAGTTCTCCGCCCTTATTCCTCCGTTTTCCCTCCCCCACTCTACAGTCAACGCGGCCGACTTTCTGCTCATGTCACTGATTGGCTTACCCACCACCGTGGTAGAAGGGATGATCACTGCCTGTCGTTGATGGAGGGCTTCGTGGTCAGAATTTTTCTTTTTAACCCGGGTTCTCGATGCCTCCCGTGCGATGGTGCTCAGCAGGATGATGAGGGCGGATGCCTCTTCTCGACGCCCGTTCTGAGGACGAAGCTGCCTTGGATGTAAAACTGCCGCAGGGTAAGATCGGACTCGTCGCCACTGTTAAGTCTGTGTGTCCCAGTTATGCTTATTATAAATCACTGGACACAGACCACAAGAATAACTTTAACAGGTCTTTACTATTCGGAGGTCAGGGCTGAACTACCCAGCAAATCCCTACACCACCGGTATTACAGTATACAGCAGCCAAGAGAAAGTAGTACATCTCTTAAGGTAGTTCTCTTAAGGTGGAACAGGTTACATACACCACATGCATGATATCATTGATGCCACCCATGTTGCTATCAGGGCATCAAACAACAACTGTGTGGTCATTTGATCAACGCGCCGCTGGATTCAGACCACGACAAATGAGTAATGCAGATGACTGCAAGATCCTTCAGCAGCAGTTATGATTCTTTCATCTTGAAACAGTCAATTTTGCTACAATTCTTTGAAGTAGCAGATAGAATGGATGAATGGCTGCTGAGAGACCAGAATACCCTTACTGCCCCGACTATTGTTAATGATTTTGAACCACCACGTAGATCAGGTGAGGTCTTACGCTACAGCCCTGAAAAAGTCTCAAAGATCATTTGCATCTGTCGAACTGTGGGGGCTACTTTGCCGGATGGAGCTTGGAGCTATCATTGCTCCATGGTGTTTAGCAGGTTCACAAAACCATCTTGTGTGTCGACACAGATACTTAAGCACCACTGTTGTACTTTTTGACATTCCATGCAGGGGATTCTCAAAAGGACTACCTGAAGAATATCTTGTTAACAAGTGCAACTCTTTAGGTAGCCCCTGTAAAGTAGAAATTTGTGTGTTTTCCCAACAGCTGCCCACATGGCTATAATCCTCTCTTCCTCCTGTAATTGTTCACCTGCTGTCAGCTCCACTTCTCCTCACTGGTGACTGGTGCTTCACCTGATGTTTCACCTGATGTTTCCTCCTGACTCCCTCGATCTAATTCCCCTGAAGTCAATAAATCTGGGGTGCTTGATGGGCGCTGATGTGATGGGCTGCTTCTTGCTCCCGCTTTTGGGTGACAGCTTCCTGATTTTGGGAGAGCCTTATACAAAGAGAAAGGGAGCATGCATAAGCATAGGGAATGCAGGCAATAGCTGTGCACACAGTACCAGGACCACTAATGGCATCTTGCGGCAGAGGGATGGATGTGGCGGCCTTTTAGTCACTGAGCATTAAGTGCCAGCAAGATAAACGTTTAAATAAAGTCTTATCTGACCAGTAGGTGGCTCAGTCGAGCAAGTTTCTGAAATCTCTCTTCCAACTATGTACATCTTGTACGTGAAGAAGCTTATATCCATCAACTGACTGGACAACACCAGGGGCAATTTATTAGTTATTTATAAACGTGTATGAACATGAATGGTTCTGCCCTCCTATGGTTTACTAGAAATGTAGCAATGATGTGAGTTGGAAAAAAATCATGGATTCTGTTGGATCCCAACTTAGAGCCACAGGACTGAGCACCTATAAACTTCAAACAAAATAACCATATATGTGCTCTTATTTCTTGCAGGTATCACCTTGGCTCTGTTGGTAGCACTTCACTTCTAAATCAAGTTGTGCATTCAATTTTCAGTCCAGGATTTGAGCATATCATCTAGGTTGCTACTCCAGTCCAGTCCTGCACTGTCAGAGGTGGCGTTCTTCAGATGAGATGTTAAGTGGAGGAGGACCTGTTTACCTGTCCTGGTGGTTCAGGTGGGTCGTAAATGTCCAGTGGCATGATTTGAAGAGCAAAGGTTCTCACTACATCCTGCCCAAAATTCCTTCTTTACGCATCATCAAAAGCGATGACACTAAGACAGGCGGCATTGTCGGCAGTGTGGATGGAAGCATAATATGACAAAGGGATATCGATAGATTAAGTGAATGGGCAAAACTGTGGCAAATGGATTTCAATGTAAGCAAATGTGAGGTCATCCACTTTGGACCTAAAAAGGATCGAACAGGGTCCTTTCTAAATGGTGAAAAGCTACAAACAGTGGAGGTCCAAAGAGACTTGGGGGTCCAGGTACATCGATCATTAAAAAAATCATGAACCGGTACAGAAAATAATCAAAAAAGCTAATGGCCTTTATATCTGGAGGACGAGAATACAAGGGGGTAGAAGTTATGCTGCAGTTATACAAAACCCTGGTTAGACCACACCTGGAGCACTGGGAGCAGTTCTGGGCACCACACCTTAGGAAGGATATATTGGCCTTGGAGGGAGTGCAGCGTAGGTTCACCAGAATGATACCCAGACTGCAAGGGTTAAATTGTGAGGCGAGATTACACAAATTAGGGTTGTAGTCCCTAGAATTTAGAAGGTTAAGGGATGATCTGATTGACGTTTTAAAGATATTAAGGGTTGATAGAGTGAAACTATTTCCGCTGGTTGGGGATTCTAGGACGAGGGGTCATAGTCTAAAAATTAGAGCCAGACCTTTCAGGAGTGTAATTAGGAAACACTTCTACACACAAAGGGTGGTAGAAGTTTGGAACTCTCTTCCGCAAACGGCAATTGATGCTGGGTCAATTGTTAATTTTAAATCTGAGATTGATAGATTTTTGTTAACCAAAGGTATTAAGGGATATGGGGCAAAGGCGGGTATAGGGAGTTAGGTCGCAGATCAGCCATGATCTCATTAAATGGCAGAACAGGCTCGAGGGGCTGAATGGCCTACTCCTGTTCCAAGTTCCTAACAGATTAACTCTTTGTTCATCTAGGCGCTGTTTTGGGATCTTGCTGTGTTCAGTTTGAGTACTCAAAGCTCAATGAAGCAGAAGAAAAGAAAGTTCTCCAAAATTATGAATGATTAAAGGTATACCCATACTAGAAATGGTGCAACCTAGTACTCGCCAGTTAATTTATTTTATGTTATGTCGATTAATGGGCGAGCAGCTCTTGGCCTCAGTCGGTGGAATTGAAAAGTCTGATAAATTTTCGGCCCCTGATGTTTTTAAAGCCGCCTTGCCATATGATGACAGCAAATTTACTGAGGCTATGCTCCTTTTCTGAGAGGTCTTCACCAGCTGGAACACTCGAAGGAGGCTGGAGGCAAAATGAAAAGGAAAACATGAAAAGGAGAGAAGAATAAGAAAGGACGCGCCGTTAATTTTCATTATTGTCAACTATGTCACAAATTTTCATGGCCTGCACGGGATGATTCGCGGGTTAGGCAGAAAGTGATAGGATGGTGAGCGCAATCTGGTTATTGTGTGGTCTTTTATTACAGAAATCTGTGTTACAATTATTGGTCATAGTCAATTTTT
Source organism: Somniosus microcephalus (assembly GCF_052327205.1). Classification (NCBI taxonomy): domain Eukaryota; kingdom Metazoa; phylum Chordata; class Chondrichthyes; order Squaliformes; family Somniosidae; genus Somniosus; species Somniosus microcephalus. The sequence goes on from NC_141008.1 coordinate 70,518,603, forward strand.
GGATAATGTTGTGCTTTGTATATCCATTTAGCCTCTTTAGTGTGTTCAGGTGCCGATCTCTCATCACCACCTTTAGATCAATTACAGTAGCAATGAATTGTTTGACCAGTTACAAATAATTGTTTCGGGTATCTCAAGCGGATGTTGGGATTGTCCTACCTATAGCAGCCTGGGTTCCTGCTAGACGAAGGAAATACGCATCCATACATACATTGTGTACAATTTTAAAATAGCCTTGCTCTGCTGTAAACTGTAAAATTGACTCCTGAAAGAGTCAATGATCAAAGATAGCATGGATGTCCTTTAAGATTTATTGCCTGCTAGCAGTCACCTAGCCACCCGAGGAATCCAAGGTATATTGATGACAGAGTGCCGCTTGCTCTGCAGTATCAGCTGAGGCCAGTAATAACGTGTTGAATTCCTATTGTGGGGAAATAGAATTTTAAGGTGATGTGTTATGGGAAACCTGCAAACTGTTCCTGAGAAATTGCTTCATTACGAACAATATCAGACCACTTTTCCCTGTAAGTATTAATATATTGAGCATCTGATTTTTCTGATGCCTTCAACATTTACAGTACACCTGAGTTTCTTGTTATTATTATGAACTATATACGGCTTAAGACAATCTTGGTGCTGCAGAATTGTGTCCAACATTCCCAAAATTCCATGCTGACTTCCTCTTTATTTGTATGTACTTCTGATTAAGAATGCGCTACTCAAAGCTTATTCTTCACTTTATTTTATGGGTGTACTTAAGCAAGATTTGCTCCAAAGCCACTTCCAATTCCCCCTCTGGATATCTGCCAGGAGCCACCATAGACCGGCCAAGTGTGATTCCTCTCTCTGATTTCCCCTCCTCTGCTGACTGAGGCTATAAGATCATAAGCAATAGGAGCAGGAGTCGGCCATTCGACCCCTCGAGCCTGCTCCACCATAAGATCATGGCTGATCTTCTACCTCAACTCCACTTTCCTGCTCTCTCCCCATATCCCTTGGTTTCTTTAGTATCCAAAAAGTCTATCGATCTCTGTCTTGAATATACTCATATAGCTGCCGCTTACTTTCTTCCTAATCAACAAGGCTATGATCAGGAGTGTTGCAGCGACCTACATCTGTCCAGATTCCAGGAACTGAGTGTCAGCACCATCTGCATCCACACCCTGCCTTGCCCCAAACAAAGATTGTTTTAACCTCACTGGACATTAACTAAGGGGGGGGGGGGGAGAGTTAATTTCTTCTATTATTTGTTTAGACATTCAAAAATATTAATCTGAGAAAAATTAAGTTTAATATTCATGAGGTGAAACAAAGGCGTAGAACAAAATATGTGTTTAAAATTAAATTAATTAATGTGAGTTGATTTAACAGCATTTTTTGATCAGCTGTAAATAATGAACTCTTTCAAAATGAGTATTTTTCACCTTGCTGGCGTTATTCTGAACTAGGTCGGTATTTTCCTCTTTTAGAAGTAATTATTAAAGTTTCTATTTATGAACATGGCGTTAATCAAACATGTAACTGGATTTCCTCTTGTCAGACTGGAGCCTAATGAATCTGATCAGCAGCATGTGCCTGCACTGATGAATGCTCACAGACAGGTAAAAAATTGCTTAATCAACCGTACATCTGAACAAGCTGTAACAATAGCTGGGAAACTAGAAAATCAGAATGTATAGTCAGTGACTGCATACAACATTTAGCAACCCCAGTTTTTTTAAAACTTTGATTTCATTATCTTTCGTGATGGGATAAATAGGAATCAGGATGTGGGGGAGGGGGTTCACTAACCAATTCTCCTCTTCATTTGGACAGCAAACCCGTATTTGGCACTTTAAGCAGCCTGGTGGCCTTCTTATTGCAGTCGTTTTAAAGCTTCAGATGAAACGTATGAATGTAGGGCAAGTGCAGAGCTGAGATTTGATAAGCGATTACGTTACATGACATTACTTGTTAAAGTGCATGGTTTCATGAGCCAGCGCTTTTGCACAATATATTGTAGAAAGCAATGATGGTTTAGTTCGCTGACAGGGTGATTTAGAGTGTCTGCACTCTCGGCAGAAATTTGCCACACAAATGCTTTACTGTGATGAGAGTAGAGGTTTATCCTACCAAGAAAAACACACCAGCATATCATAAATTTCCTATCAAGCTCCAATTCCAACAAGCCAGATGGAGTTTGAGCCCAGAGGCCAGGGCTTTGTGTAAGAGTGGGGATTAGGTTGGAAATTACAGCAAGGTGGTCACCCATAATCGTCCAAAAGTAGCCACCAAGTTTTACATAGGAGGCCCATTTAGACCTAAGCTGCTTTTCTATTGGAGGCCAGGGCTTGTGAGATTGAGCTAACTGTGTCACTCTCTCTTTACCATTACCATCTGCAACTGGTCTTCCTGTAAATTAGCTGCACTGTGGGAGCCTGCTGCCCTGACCAGTGTGCAACACACAGCATAGTGTCATTATGAAATTGTGCCATGACAATAGTGAATTACAGAGACAATAGTGAATTGCACACATACTGATGCCATGATGCTGCATTGTGACATCACACATAATGACACCATGACGCTGCATTGTGACATCACACATAATGACGCCATGACGTTGCATTGTGACATCACATATAATGATGTCATGACCAAGGTTCCCTATAAGCCGCACGGCCACGCAGCTCTCTGCCGGTCCCGCGCAGCCCTGGATCGGCTTTTTCAATGTTAAGTTTTGCGCATGAATGGGCCACGCACCCAAAAAAAAAGAGGGTGCATTGGTCATGACGTTGCATTGTGACATCACCACTCAAGCACACTGCTGCGAACAGAAGTACTGACAACTGTCAGGAAGACAACGTGTTTTTAAACTCCTAGCCGCTGGTTTTCAAAAAAAATCCGATACTATTTGATGTAACCAGGGCCAGTTGCAGAAGACCAACATAAAATAGAGCTCTATACAGTTTCATCTCAGCACGTAAATGCACTTCAAGTCTGGCTAGATGAGAATATCGTCCTCTTCGAATTGTTTTCGTGTTGAGCAAAGCACCAACTGTTTCTATGCAAAACCGTTCAACAAGTACACTCCAGATGGTAAACAAATGATCATCACACCCTTAACACGATTTTACTTTCTCTGCACATTTGCTATTTTACACATCAGCACTTTACAAATTGGAGGAAATCACTATTTATGCAGTTTGAAGGGAATTTACAAAACCCAATCTCGCCCGTCACCTTGGTTGTAATGGTTGATACCATGAAGAAAAAAAATAGGACTTCATTACTGTCTCTTCCACCACTTTCATTTGGGAGGCAGGTAAATTTTAGATAGCAGGTTTCTCCTCAGCTATTGTCACAACTGCTCCATACTGAAATGTCCTTCTGCTGTTTCCTCTCTTCACCAGAGGAAATCCTTCACCTAGTCAAGAACTGCTGACAAGTAACCCAAGGAAAGTGGAACTGATCAAGTATAAATGAGCACTTTGTTTTTCAAATTAAAGAACTAATTGCACTACTTACCAACTCATTTATGGTTAGACAATATAATAAATCATTTTAGGACTTTAATAATTGATATGAGTTTTTCATAATTAGACTGATTTATGAATTATTTCTGGCAGAGATTAGTTAGATCCAGGTAATTTCATCTGATAATTACCTTGCATCCAGATGATCTACTATCTTTATTTTGCAAAAGGAGGAGCAAGGGGGCCAATTAAGGATTCCACTAATTTCATGTCACATATTCACATGCAATAAGTTATATAGTATCAGTTACATTGAGGATACTTTCATAAATTGAATCCCATTCCATATATAAGCTTCATTTCATATCCAGTCCCCATTATTATTCACCAGAATGACAAACGACTCCCTCTGAATATCCAATGTAAATCGATGGCCCCATTCACGGATGAATTCAAATTTTTAGTTTGTCCTATCAACCCACTATCCTTACAGACTCCCATATCATCCTAGTGAATCGATGCTGTTCTACTCTCAAGATACTGCTACTACTTCCATTGGAGCAGAGAAGGCTTAAGAGGTTTTTAAGATTATAAAGGCTTTTGTTTGGGCGAACGAGGCAAAACTATTTCTTCTGTTTGGGGAGTCAGTGAGGAGGGGGTCATTAATTTAATATTGTCACAAAGAAAGTGGCAAGGAGGTTCTGAGAAATTTCTTTACACAAAGAGTTGTTACAACATGGAATACTTTGCCACAGGGAATAGTTGAGGCAGAGACCACTGCATCTTTTAACAAAAGAGTGGATAATCATTTGAAGCAGAGGAAGATGCGGGGTTATGAAGAGAGAACAAGGCAGTGGAATTAGCTTTGGATTCCTCTCCAAGCAAGAAACTGGCGGGGCAAAAGCAATGACCACCCATAAAAGTCGGCGGGGTATATGTCCCAATTCCCAGACCTCTAATTTGCATGATTATGGTGAGCTTCCAGCATCAAACATGTTCTTAATTGGCAAGCTGCCTAGGAGGAAGTGGGCAATCGAGCATTGCTGCAGGTTCTTCAGAGACAACAACAGCTTACAAGGCAGGTACATTTTTATGGCCATAGCAGGGAAATAACTAACTGTCGAGCTGAAGAAGAGTTCCAGCAGGACAGCAAGGGTTTCAGAGACAATGTAGATGCTAATGGAGCAAGATCAGAATAGAAAGGAGGTCATCTTCCTCTTGGATGGTTAGCAGGTGTCAAGGCAAAATTAGTGAAAGTGCATTCACATTCTTGACATGCCCAATGTATGATCTCCAGGACCTGATTGCAGTGCACTGACATGGTAAGACTCCCTTTCACATCTTTCACACTTTCTACACAACCCTGCAGGACCCCACCATTGCCTTAGCACTATTGATCCGTCACTTCACCGCTTGCCATGGCTGTCCATATGAAAGCAGGGCAGACTTCATTTTCAGCTCATACTCACCTTCAAAAGCTATTACTGCCCTCATAACTACTCTTTCTTGGCCACACTTGCTGTTTCTTCCTGTCATCATGCCAAGTGTCCAGAGAATAGCCCTTGTCTCCAAGCAGCCAGCCATTAACTTGCTGTGCAGGGGAAGTGTTGAGTCTGTATGTTCCAGTTATGTTTAGGATCAATCACTGGACACAGACAACAAGAATAACTTTTAACAGGTCTTTACTATTCGAAGGTCAGGGCTGAACTGCCCAGCAAATCCTTGCACAACACTTATATACCGGTGTGGTCACCACCGGTATTACAGTATTACAGTATACAGCAGCCAAGAGAAAGTAGTACATCTCTTAAGGTAGTTCTCTTAAGGTGGAACAGGTTACATACACCACAATCCTCCCTTTTTAGCTTAACAGTTATATCCCCATTTACCATAACATAATAATAACATATATATATATACACTTCATGCAAAACAGTTAAAAGATTCAGTCTCTGAGGAGGCCTCCTGATTCGAGTTGGATAACACCTTTCAGGGGTCTCTGCTTCTCGTTGCTGGGGTGACTCATCTAGTTGGTCTCTTATGGATTGGACATCATCATCATCAGGTACATTCACTTCTGAGGTAGATGCTTCAGGTTCACTAACTTCTTTCACGGTTGTCTCTGCCGTAACCATGGGTTCGACCCTTGTTCTCGATTCTACCAGTTGGTCAGCATGACGCCGTATTACATTTTCACCAATATCTACCGTGTACATCAGGGGTCCTTGTCTGGCCCGAATTGTTCCAGATTGCCATTTCTCGTTTTTATAGTCCCGGGCTAACACTGGTTGTCCTATTTCGAAATTCCGAGTGGTCTTGTTATTTATATGCTGGAACTGTTTGTTTTCAACTTCCCTCCGCACATTTGGTTTTAACAAGTCCAACCTGGACCGCAACCTCCTGTTGTAGAACATCATGGCAGGACTTTGGTTTGTCACTGCATGAGTGGCGTTTCGATATGCCAGTAGGAATTTGTCCACCTTGTGTTGTAGTGGAATCTGATCTTCGCTCATGGCCTTTGTTGCTTTTTTAAACGTTTGTACAAATCTCTCGGCCAACCCGTTTGTAGTCGGATGATATGGGGCAGAGGTATAATGTTTCACCCCATTCTTCTTCATGAATCCCTGGAATTCTTCTGACACGAACTGCGGTCCGTTGTCTGAACATATTTGTTCTGGCAATCCATTTCTCGCAAATATCGTTCTTAACACCGCGATCGTCTTTTCCGAGGTAGTGGTAGTCATCTTAATCACTTCTGGCCATTTAGAATGTGCGTCCACCGCAATTAAAAACATGGAGTCCATGAAAGGACCAGCAAAGCCAATATGTACACGTTGCCATGGGGTTGAAGGCCATTCCCATGGATGCAGTGGTGCAATCGGAGGTGCATTTTGCACTTTTTGGCAACCTGAGCAGCTTTTCGTCAGCTCCTCTGTTGGTCGATACCCGGCCACCACACATAAGCCCTAGCAAGGCTTTTCATCTTGACTCCCCCCAGATGACCTTCATGCAGTTCCTTTAGAACTCTCTCTCTTAACTTAGGAGGAATAATCACCCTTGTTCCATACATCAATGTTCCTTGACAGACGGACAGCTGTTCTCGTCTTGCTGAGAATGCCGGTAACAGTGGATCACCATGTGCTGGCCATCCCTTCACTGTCACTTCGTAGACCCTGGACAGTGTCGGGTCATTCCTGGTTTCTCTTTCAATACTTGCATTGGTGACTGGTAAACATTCGATGATGGTCGAGTGAAATAACTCAACAGGGTCAACCGTCGGTGCCTCCTCCTCTGTAAGTAGTGGCAGGCGCGACAGCCCATCAGCATTACCATGCTGCTTTGTACCTTTGAATTCAATCTGATATTGATGTGCCCCTAGGAAAAGGGACCATCTCTGGAGTCTCTGTGCTGTCATCACCGAAACACCCTTCTTAGGGTTAAAAATGGATACCAACGGCTGGTGGTCTGTCAGAAGCGTAAACTTTTGGCCCTGCAGGTAATGATTAAACTTCTTTACTCCCCACACAAGGCTGAGAGCCTCCCTATCTATCTGAGCATAATTGCGCTCAGCGGAGGTCAATGATCTGGATGCGAACGCAACTGGCCTCTCCTGGCCATTTGGCAACTTGTGAGAGAGTACTGCCCCAATACCATATGGAGAAGCATCACAAGCCAAATGAATAGGCAGCGTTGGGTTGAAGTGAGCCAACACTTCCTGAGGTGATCAATGCCTTGCTTTTGCGAAAGGCCCTCTTACAGTCCTCGCTCCACTTCCATGGTACTCCCTTCTGCAAAAGAGCGTTCAGCGGGTGCAGCACCGTGGATAAATTTGGCAGAAACTTATGGTAATAGTTAATCAACCCTAGAAACGACCTCAATTGGGATACATTATCCGGAGCGGGAGCCTTCACAACAGCTTCGATCTTGTCAGGAGACTTATGAAGCCCCTCCTGGTCAATGACATGACCACAGTACGAGATCCGCTTCTGACAGAATTCACATTTCTGGCGATTAACTCGAAGACCATATTCTTTCAATCTGGTGAGCACCATTTCCAAGTTTGCAAGGTGTTCCTCGTCATCATCTCCTGTAATCAGAATATCGTCCAGGTAACATTGTGTACCTGGAATTCCCTGTAACACCTGCTCCATGGCCCTCTGCCAAATTGCTGGAGCCGATGCCACTCCAAAAACCAGTCTATTATACCGGCACAAGCCTCTATGCGTGTTGATCGTGAGATACTGGCGTGACTCTTCCTCAACTTCCATCTGTAAGTACGCCTGCGCCAGGTCTATCTTGGTGAAGTGTTTCCCACCAGACAATGAAGCGAAGATATCCTCAATCCGTGGAAGCGGATACTGCACCGTGTGAAGCACCGGATTAACAGTGATCTTGAAATCACCACAGATGCGAACCTTCCCCGGTTCCCCCGGCTTGTTGCTCGATGAACGCTTCATGACTGGGACAATGGGCGTGGCCCACTCACTCCAGTCTACCTTAGACAGTACTCCTGAATGTTCTAGCCCTTCCAGCTCAGCTTCCACAGCAGGTCGTATTGCATAAGGTACCGGCCTGGCTTTGAAAAATTTTGGGTTTGCATGTTCTTCAATCTTGATGTTTGCCGTAATTCCTCTCAGTGTTCCCAGTCCTTGTTGGAACACCTCTTTAGCATCGTCCAATATTCTGGACAATCGTTTAGGTTTGACATCTTTTGTACCGGAATCTACCATTAGTGCTTTTAAGGAATGCCAGTCCATATTTATTTTCCTAATCCACTCCCATCCCAGTAGTGGTGGACCTCCCTCAGGTAGCACATATAAGTCCATTCCTCAGCTTTCTTTGCCCTTGTGGACCACCTTTACCTCTATGTTCCCGATGGGGTATACTCTTTGCCCCGTGTATGTTTTCAATACAATCTCCGTATCCCGTAGGGGAATATGTGGGAATAACCTTTTGTAATCTTTCTTATTCATGACCGTCAATGCCGATCCAGTGTCCAATTCCATCTTCACTTGGACTCCTGCTATCTGAAGTGTGACCCAAATTGTTTGGAGGTCTGCTTCCTTACCAACATTGTGTACTCTTAGACTACCCAGTTCATTACTGCTGGCGTCTGAATCTGGCTTCTGTTCGTTCGAACTGTTCTCTGTCACCTTGTGTACCTTTTTGTACTTTTCCTGTGGTGACTTTTTGTTGCTGGTCTTCTTTCCTGACCGGCATACTTTAGCTATGTGACCAAGCCTGCCACATTTTCTGCATTCCTGATTTTTGAACCAGCACTGGTTCTGATCGTGTGTTGTCTTTCCACAACGATAACATTTTACTGTACTCAAGACCATTTGATTGGTACAGAGTTCCGGTGACCGTAGCTGCATTTACGCAGTGCCTCTTGCTGCGGCTTCTTGCGATGCTGCAATAGTGACAGCTTTATCAAGCGTAAGATCATTCTCTTCAAGCAGTCGCTTTTGTGTTCCTTCTTTTAACAATCCACACACAAATTTATCTCTCAGCGCATCTGCTAGCCCTGTCCCAAACTGACAGTACTTTGATAGCTTACGTAGTTCAATTAAAAATTCAGCGTTGCTTTCGTCTTTCAACTGCGTTCTTCTGTAAAATTTAAATCGTTCCGCTATCATCAGTGGCGTGGGGTTTAAATGATTTTTCAGGACAGTAACAATATTCGCGAAGGTCTGATCCGCCGGTTTATTTGGTGATAGAAGCTGCTTCAATAGCCCGTATGTCTTCGCCCCCATTGAGCTTAATAAGGTTAATGCTTTCTCATCATCTGGTACCTTATTTGCTTTACAATAAACTTCCATGCGTTCTACATACGTGGTCCAATCTTCGACATCACTATCAAAGGTATTAATGCTCCCATGTTTAGGCATCCTTGCAAGTTTTTAAAATTTTTAAAGTTTTTTTTTTAAATGGCGGCTTCCCGCGCTTGTCTTCTTCCCCCGCCTACTAAAATGGCGGCTTCCCGTGCTTGGCGGTCTTTCCCGTGCTCGTCTTCTTCCCCGCCGACTACAATGGCGGATTCCCACATTTGCCTTCTTCCCACGCTGGCTGCAATGGCGATTGCCTTGCTGCTGCCGTTCTCGCCTCCCCAGCGGTTCTCACTCCCCGACGCTGCTTTGCCTCGCAGCCCCGCTCGCAGCCCGGTCCTGTACACCGGCTGCGTTTGAGTTCTCCGCGGCTCTCGAGCCTTAAGCTGCCCCAGTCGCTGCGCCTCTCGGCCTCGATTGCAGCCCGGCCCTTTCTACCAGCCGTGGTCGAGCTCTCCGCCCTTATTCCTCCGTTTTCCCTCCCCTACTCCACAGTCAACACGGCTGACTTTCTGCTCGTGTCGCTGATCGGCTTACCCACCACCGTGGTAGAAGGGATGATCACTGCCTGTCGCTGATGGAGGGCTTCGTGGTCAGAATTCGTTTTCTTTTTAACCCGGGTTCTCGATGCCTCCCGTGCGATGGTGCTCAGCAGGATGATGAGGGCGGATGCCTCTTCTCGACACCCATTTTGAGGATGAAGCTGCCTTGGATGTAAATTTGCCGCAGGGTAAGATCGGACTCGTCGCCACTGTTGAGTCTGTATGTTCCAGTTATGTTTAGGATCAATCACTGGACACAGACAACAAGAATAACTTTTAACAGGTCTTTACTATTCGAAGGTCAGGGCTGAACTGCCCAGCAAATCCTTGCACAACACTTGTATACCGGTGTGGTCACCACCGGTATTACAGTATTACAGTATACAGCAGCCAAGAGAAAGTAGTACATCTCTTAAGGTAGTTCTCTTAAGGTGGAACAGGTTACATACACCACAGGAAGCTAATCCCACTGCCATGTTCTCTCTTCATAACCCTGTATCTTCCTCTAACGCAATATAAAAGCATCGTGGTAGCTATTAGGAAAAAAGAGACACTGACCTTCACTGCTGGTCATCACACACTAATTGCACAGTGCAACTGGGTCAATTACCCACTCCATGCCCACACAGCAGAGGTTTCAGTACTTAAATCAGGCAGGAGCCTCATACTAGACGCAAATCATGGTCCTATTATGTTAATAGGATTCTGATAGCCTTTTAACTGCGCAAGGCATGCTCAATGAAAGCTCCTCTGAAGACTGAAGAGGCCACAAAAAGTAATTGTTAAACTTTCCTTCATTGGGCCAGGAGGAGCAGTCTTGGCCTTTGCTTCCAGGCTCCCCCCCCCCACCCCCCTTCACAAAGACCCTGGTGAAACCTGCTCCGCACCCCATACTTTCCAGTCAGTGGGCGACCTTCCAGGACACGCAATTGTAACCTGCCAGCTGCTTCTGTCTGCCCATTTCAGGTAGGCAGCTGTCCGGCGGGATGTAACTGAGGCCTGGACTTAAAATAGCCCAGACCCCAAATTAGTGCCTACTCCCCAACTGCTCTAAGCTCCTGGTGAGCACAAAAGGGGCAGGAAGGAAATCAAAATCACATCCAATTAATTCCATTTGCTTCCTCAGTCAGCAAACATCTCTCAAGAGAGTCTGGCAAAAACATCAATAATCTTTGGATACACTTAACTTCAGAATTCAGAAACGAAACTGATTGCTCTCATTAGAATGTGGTTGCCACAAAAGGATTTGTGTATTGGCTCACTCTGGACCACACAGTTAGAAGAACTCTCTTAAAGACTCTGTTAACCAAAGCCAATTTTTAATTCATATTACTCTATCTAGAGCCATACTAAAAAATATATAATACAGAAATTCTTCCGATGTGCAAGAAGCTCTGATCAAATTGAACATTCCTCAGGTCGATTGGAGAGAGAAGTCATCCTCTATATGTCTGAGGAACTGAGGCAAACAAACAAAACTTTCATTACTTGTAAACGACACGGAGAAGATTAGGAATTATCATAACCTTGAAAAGTGTAAAGGCAATAGTGCAGCAGTTCGAAGGGTTAGGGGGGTCACCTTTCTTAGAAATATGACCAGGTGTAGGTTTCCACAGTGAAGGAAAGTGGAGAGGGATTGAGAGACTGCAAAGACACAGGGTTTGGAGTCACACATTTTGAGGTTGACAGCAGAAAAGCAATCAGGGTCATAGGCCTTATTGTAATCCAGGGTATGGACAGATCTAGTCGTTGGGCATTACGGACGTAATGGTAGAACACTATGGAGCACTGGGGGGAATGTTCTTTATCAAGATCAATGATATTAGAAGGGTGAAAAGCGAATGAAAAAAGTCAGATGTACAGAATAGTGAATTTACAGAAGTTAGGAGCAGAGGGTAAAGTTCGATATTTCTGATCTGCAAAATAACATATTGCCACTAACCATTCCAGACTTACATTTCATTTTCAAACAATAATTGAGGTGCTTGTCACTAATGCCCTCAGTAAGGCTGACACATTATCTGGGCTTATGTGACTCGGTGGTGCTGTATAAACAATGTGATACTTGTTTGGATTCTTATAATCAAGACCTGCCTTTGATCATTGGGATAAAAATGTCTTTGCCATCGTAATACAGAACTATATTAAGCTTAGGTGCCAGCAATTCACAAAATCAGCTTCAGATCTTTTGCAAACCCACACCAAATTCACACTTTAAATTATCAGAAGTGATCAAAGGGAAATTTTCAAGAACAGGCTTGTTGATAGTAGAGTCCTGTATAAGATGTGATGCACATTTCTATTATTACTTATTAATAGTATATGAGCATTACTACCACAAAACTGCAATAGCAGAATTCATAAAAATCCACTGTTTGAAAGGATGTTAATATCTGTACAGGCCACATTGTCATTTCTACAATATTAAGTATAAGAGCATGGATCAGAGGACTGCAAATATAGGTGACCTTTCACAGTTGCAATACCTGGTTCATGTAAGTCAAATAGGTTTTGCACTAAATAATAACAGTTGAGTCCAGAATGTTGCTGATTTTGTCCTGAGATTGTTCAATTTGTCAATGCAGAAATCTGCCACATAGATAAAATGGTTGAACTGTTGATCATGGCACTCTATTCCAATGGCTGCATCCATTCTATTGGATTTATTTCTAGAGGGATAGAATTGAAAAGTAGGGAAGTTATGCTAAACCTGTATCGAACCTTGGTTAGACCACACTTAGAGTACTGTGTCCAGTTCTGGTCGCCATATTATAAAAAGGATATAGAGGCACTGGAGAGGGTGCAGAGAAGATTTACAAGGGTGATACCAGAAATGCGAGGGGATACATATCAGGAAATGATGAACAGGCTGGGTCTCTTTTCTCTTGAAAAAAGGCTGAGGGGTGACCTAATAGAGGTCTATAAAATTATGAAAAATGTTAATAGAGTGGATACAGAGAGAAAGTTTCCACTTGTGGGGAAGAGCATAACTATAAAAACATACCATAAAAATGAATTTTAAAAAACTAGAGTCCATCAATATAAGATAGTCACCAAGAAATCCAATAGGGAATTCAGAAGAAACTTCTTTACCCAGAGAGTGGTGAGAATGTGGAACTCACTACCACAGGAGTGGTTGAAGCAAATAGTATAGATGCATTTAAGGCGAGACTAGACAAGCAAATGAGGGAGAAGGGAATAGAGGGTTATGCTGATAGATTTAGATGAGGAAAGACGGGAGGAGGCTCGTGTGGAGCATAAACGCCGGCATGGACTGGTTGGGCCAAATGGCCTGTTTTTGTGCCGTATATCCGATGTAATCCTATGTGCTTTGTCAGTTCTGCCAACAATATTAAATAAGCCAGAAAATATATCATTTTGCCAGCAATCATTTTGTTAGAGATTAGATAGCTCCAGGTGGGTAGGGAATGATTTTATTGTGAGGCATAAGGCATCATTGACTGTATGGGGCAGGCTAGATAGACCAACTGGTCTTTCTTTACCTGTCGACATTTTTGTATGTGTGTCTGTGCATGCCTATGTCTGACCTAGATGCAAACAAAGAACAACGTTTCAGCAGTGGAGCTGTCCCACTTTAGCTGGTAGGAGTTCAATTCAATCCACCAGCAGAGGCTTGCACACTGAGCTTAGATTCATGGCAAACAGGATCAGTGGAAGCAATCTATGAGTCTCTAGCTGAAGCATGTAAATTACATATGGAAATTTACCAGAGCATCAATTCATTCTTTGAAAGCACTTGTCTTTATAAAGCACTTTTCATGTCGTCAGGACATCCCAAAGCGCTTCAGAACCAAATAAATATTTTCAAAGTAGTCACTGTTGTTATGTAGGCCAAAATTACAGTTACGGAAACATTTTCCCGTATTTTCCGATCAGAGGCTTCCTGCTTGCGGAGGCCTCCGACCTGCAAAAAATCTACGAACTTACCTGAGGGCTCCCGAGGTCCGGACACTTCCGCTCCTGGGCCTCTCTAACTCGCAATGTGCAGGGCCCAGGTATCCCGGGGGCGCAGGCGGTTCGCAAACGTCCCTGGGATACGTGGGCCATGGGGAGCCAATAGCAGAAGGGAATCGCACTTCATAGACTTGACAGATAGACCTGTCAAATATATGACTGGAGATCACCCCAAAAACACAGTAAAACATTAAATAATTTTTTTTAATTACATTTTTAAAATGAGTTGAAATTACAATAAATAAAATATTTTAAACAAAAATGTAATTTTTTGAAAAAAATAATTAAAGTTTTTTACAGGGCTAAAAATAAACTTACCTTTTTAAAAAGTATTTTAAATAATAAATGAGTGAAAACATTTTTTAAAACTTTTTTTCAACTCTTATGCTGGTAAAAGCAGGCCTTACACCTGCTTTTACCAGGCGTAAGATTTCTAAGGGTTTTCAGCGGGCGGAGGTTCTGCAGAAAGCGGAACTCTCCCCCCCGCAGAGGCCCTTCTCCAGGGCAGGTGTCCGATCTGTCAAGAGCATTCTTGACAGATTGTAAATACCGGTTTTCAGCGCATGTGCTTGGCATTCCTGAAACCGGCATTTCCGATGTCCCTATGGGTGCGTACACAGCGCGTACACACCCGTAGGCATCGGAAAATATGGCCCAAAATTTGTACAAAAAGCTATCTGATGAATGCCTTTAAATGAATGCATAAGCCTGAATTGATCCAAGCTCAAGCAATTTCTGAAACATGTTTGGAATAAAAAGGAAAAATGCATAACGATGACATATTCTGAGAGATATTTTCAATGTCAAACTTTATCACACTTCCACTAGTTTAATCCGCTTAAGATCCTTCAACTACCCATTAGTGATAGTGGAGAATTTCTGCACCACTTATAATGAACGATGTAGGAATGTACAATTCCTGATAGCTGTGGTACACTAACAGTGACAACACTTGCTGTTTTGCACGGGTAGCCTGATACTGCCAATAATTCCATTTTAGAATTGAAATGGCAACGGTCAAGCTTTACGACTTCCATATTGTAAGGTTTTAAATTAAACCCAAAACCCAAAGTGTGGACTTCTGTCCCTGTCACAGCTGGAAATGTGGAAAGCTTTTTTGCGCTGCTTTCAATACTGATATAAAGAAAGCTATTCTGGGAGCTGATTGCTCAGGGAGTTGAAAGAATAGCCGGTTTAACATCGAGGACCATCTGTAGTCATTGCTTCCTGGCACGCCAGCAAGAAATCAGTGGTGCAAAAGTGTGCTGAAAGTCTATCCAAATGTGCGTTACAAAGCTCACCTGGCAGCACTGGACTTTGAAGCATGCTGCCAAAAAAAGCTTTTTTTTTTCCAGTACCAAAGTGTCCAGGATTGCTCTTAGCATCTGCACGAGCCCCAGTGTATATTACAAAAATAAACTCTTAGCCATTATGTTAAAACCACTGTGGAATGGGATTAAAGAAAGAAAGACTTGCATTTATATAGCGCCTTTCATGACCACCAGATGTCTCAAAGTGCTTTACAGTCAATGAAGTACTTTTGAAGTGGAGTCACTGTTGTAATGTGGGAAACTCGGCAGCCAATTTGCGCACAGCAAGCTCCCACAAACAGCAATAATGACCAGATAATCTGTTTTTGTTCTGTTGGCTGAGGGATAAATATTGGCCCAGGACACCGGGGATAACTCCCCTGCTCTTCTTCAAAACAGTGCCATGGGATCTTTTACGTCCACCTGAGAGAACAGACGGGGCCTTGGTTTAATGTCTCATCCAAAAGACGGCACCTCCAACAGTGCAGCATTCCCTCAGCATTGCACTGGAGTGTCAGCCTAGATTTATGTGCTCAAATCCCTGGAGTAGGATTTGAACCCACAGCCTTCTGATTCCGAGGCGAGTGTGCTACCAACTTTTTATTTTTATTTTTTTATATTATACTTTATTGAACATTAAGAACATTTACAACATCGTGATCATTACATTGTATGATACAAATCAATTCCACTGCCCTGCACAGCCATTCCGCCACCACCTTTTAACATCAAAGCCTGAAGTTTAATTTGTCACCTGTAACATATATTAATCGATTGTACTTTAAAAATTGGTTGTAAAATACTGTCCTTAAATTCCTTTCTGAATAAAACATCCACAGAGCCTTATAATGGTCTTTTAGCTTATATTTAAAATACTCTTTTAGATTGATTCTCCTCCCCTTAAAAAACAGAGCATTCCTTCTTTGCACAATCACGAATCTAGCCAAACTGAACATTAAATTAATTGCCGCTCCGCTAGACTCTGGCAGACTCTCCTGCAATCCCCATCTCAAAATTGAGTCCCACGGGATTCCCATTCTCGCTGTTCGGTCCCCACCCAGCAAAAAAGCTTCACACAACTGTCGAACAGAGTACTTAAAGTCATTTAACTGCGGACATAACACCAGTAAATGGGACAGAGTCTCATCCTGTGTCCCACACATTGGGCAAGTTGCCGCCTCCACTTGTCCAATCTTACACAAGACTGTCATGGTAAAAATCCGGTTATGAGCCAATTTGAAATCCAGTTCAATCCATTCTGGACATTTAAAATTCGCCCACACTCCCTTCCAAATCCTGTTGAAGTCCAGCTGTGGGTATATACTCTGCCAAAACTCCTGACCAGCAGGTGTCTTGAATCTCCATTCTCTGAATACCTCATAGAAATCTCAAGTATTACAGTTGTCAAATTGGACTAACTCTCCCCCTTTCTCCAGTACAAAGCTTGGAAAAGCAGGACGCATTTTACTTCCTTTGGAGATTTCCGCATTTATTTCTTCCATCCAATCCTGTGGCATTGCCCTCACAATCTTCTCATACATGATTCCTATTGCTTTTCCTTCTACCTCCTGATCCTCCTCCCACATCATGTCCCTCACTATCGCTTCCGGCAACCAACCTGGAATCACCTCGTATAATACATCTTTCATCGATATAATCCCAGCTTTTATAAAAGCTTGATTAAATAAAACCTCTCCTTCGGTGCTGACCCACCTGTTCAAAAATAAAGGCTGTTCTAAAAATTCCTCAGCCCCCTTGGGCATAAACTGCACAATTTTAAAAATTGAGCCCAAGTCTCTACAACCCCCTTATAAAACCTAGGGAGAAGCTTAATCGATTTCAAAAACATATTATTGTATTCCATATACAATATCCCCTGCCCTCCTATCCCACTTCGTTTTTAAAAATGCTCAAAACAACTCTTCCAAAAACTGGAATTTGACTTCTGAAGAAATCTCTTCACCCATTTGATTCTAAAGGATTTTTCTTCAAATCAATGACTGGGAAGTTGAGTCCTCCCTGGTTTCTCCGTCCAATGATGGTATTGTAAGCCACCAAGGCTGGTTTCCCTTCCCATAAAAACCTCACACAAGCCTCTCGGATGGACTTTTCTGCCCACTCAGGAATATCCTCCACCGTCAATAAGTACCATAGCTTAGATAGCAGACACCACTGTCGCTCATCCTTGCACTTTCAACCACCTTCTTTCCCATCTTCCCAAAATCTTAATTTTCATAACCTTCGGTTCCCAAATTAATCAATCCACTTCTTCCCTGTCTTTCTTGCACCCCATGTGCACCCCCAGAACTTCCAAAACCTCCACCACCTTAAAGGGACATTCCCCCAACCCCTCCCTGCAACCAGGCATTGGGACTTACTATAATTCACTCTGGCACCTGAAGCTCTACAATATTCCTCCACTACCTCCATAGCTTTCCTCACTGACTCCCCATTTCTCAATGTTAAGGTTGTGTCATCTGCATATTGGTGTATCACCGGCACCAGCCCGGAACTGGGTACCACAATCCCAACTACACCTTGTTTCTTTCACATCATGTAACCTAATGGTTCTGCTACCAATGTGTACAGCAGTGGGGACAGGGGACAACCCTGTCTCACTGATCTCTGTTTCGGAAAATACTTAGATAAAAAACCATTACATTTAACACAGCTAAATATGTTTGAATAAAAAATCCTTATCCACTGAATGAAATTTTCCTTGAAACCAAATGCTTCCAAAACCTTCAATAAAGCTCATGAGACACCCTATCAAAGGCTTTCCCTTGATCTATCTTTAATACATAAGCCTCCCTCCCACTCTCTTCCATGAGCTCTATCGCATCTCGGATTGAGACCACAGAGTCTGCGATGTCCCGGCCTATGACTCCATAGGACTGAGAGGGCCAAACTATCTCCGGTAACAACACCTTCAAACGATTTGCCATAACCCTCGCCAAGATCTTATAATCCACATTTAATAGTGTGATGGGCCTCCAATTCTTCAGATCCCGTCTATCCCCTTTATTTTTATATAGGCTAAGCTTATGATACCTCTCCTCATAGATGGGGCCAGGCATCCCTCAATTTTAATTTCCTTAAAAACTCCTAAGAGCAATGGACTTAAAATCTCAAAAAATTCCTTATAAAATTCTGCACTTAGTCCATCGGACCCTGGGCTTTTCCCCCCCCTTCATTCCACTTATTGCTATTTTTATTTCCGCTAATCCTACTTCTTTATCACACATGCTTCTCTCATCCTCCTTTAAACACTTTTCAATAAAAGCAGTAACCTTCTCCATCTCCAAATTGGAAATGTCTTCTTTAGTATATAACTCTTGATAAAAGCTGCTAGCCGCCTCCAAAATCTCCTCACTTTCATGAATGATCTTCTCCCCAACCTTCAACTCCTCAATTAACGATAATCTCTGTCGCAGCTTCTCTTGCTCTAGAAAATATCTAGTGCATCTTTCGCCCTCCAATGCATCTCTAGCCTTTGCACGGAGAATGGCCCCCTTGCATTTTTCAGCTTGCAATAATTCCCACTCTTCCTTTAGCACCCGGAACTTAGTCTCAGCTCCCTTATCCCCTCCGTCAACTGCTTTACAGACATCCGTAAACCTTTTGTTTATATTCTCTTCTCGATGCCGGTTAGCTGCCGCCCTTTTTTTCCCCCATAATGTACCGAAAAAACTTTTACCTCATATTTGAAATTGTCCCACCAAACTCTTCTTTCTTTCAAGAACAGAAGTTCCTTCCGAGCATTCTTTATTATATTTATAATCCCTTCTTTATAAGCACTTTCCTTCAGGTATTGATTGTTTAAAATCCACACCCCTGAACCGATCTTAACTCTGCTGTTCCTAATTCTAAGAACCAAAGCCGAGTGATCACTAAAAAATACTTTTTTATAATAAATCTCCATCACCTCCGAACTGAACCCTTCCCGCATTAACACAAAATCTATTCGGCTCCGTTTTAAAACATCACCCACCCAACCTGCTCTGGAGAACTCCCTTTTTATGGGGTTCCGGTCCCTCCATAAGTCTCTCAAATTTAAATTTGCCATCATTTTTATAATCATCCCTCTGGAGTTATCCTCTTTAAAAGGTCATCTGGGCTGAAATGTCCATCCAAGATAAAAATACATTAAAATCTCCCACTATACAAGGATTTTCCACCTCTGCCACTTCAGTGCATAACCCCGAAAAAACTCGCGACGCTTGCAATGGTCGTTCGGTGCATAGATATTAAAAAGATCGCAATTAAATCCCTCCAATTTTACCCTTAGCCGTAAAAATCTCCCCTCAGTGTCCTTGTCCACCAAGGCAACGTTCTCTTCTATGGACGGACTCACCAAAACAGCCACCCCTCTACGGTTATTGTTTGCACAACTTGCAAACACCTCCCCCTTCCAAACCTTCTGAACTCTTTCTAGAATATCCTCATCCCAAAAGGTTTCTTGCAGACACAACAAGTCCGTGCCTTTACAACCCTGCAACAACTGCTGCAATTTCTTCTCACCCCTCAGTCCGTTCACATTGATCGAGACCAATGTAATCATGGCTCCAAAGAAGGGAAGTATGCCCAATAATCTCCCCATCATTTAATCTCTGGCTCTTCCCTCCTCTCATGCTCCTTCTCAACTTTTCGGGCAGCTGTTGCTTTTTCCTGCAGCCTCCGGCTCTTTTTCCCCTCCTGTTTGACCCCTCCCTGCTGTTTCAGCCTCTTCCTTGCCTTAAGTTTGGACCCATGAGCTGCCCTTTCTCCCTCCTTCTGCCCCTCACTAACCTTTCCTTTTCCACATGATACCACCCCATCCCCGACTTCCATGTCTCTGTCCCCCTCTAATTCCTCACACTCAAGCTCTTCTGCAACCCCTGTGCCTGCTCCCCATCAGATACATAATCCTGCTCCCCGTCAGATACTTCATCTCCCATAGAGAGTCTTCCTGCTATCGCAGTTTCTCCCACTGTGCCGCCCCCTTCGACCACATCTCTACCTCTGACCCTTGCACCTTGTTCCCTCACTCCATGGGACAATGGCGCACCTAAATTGTTCCCTTCTGACGCCTCTATCTCGCCGATCCCATTCTGCTGTCCCTTTAAGGCTCCTGCCTCTTGCCCCCTCCCGCTCACCAAAATATCCGACTCCCCGCCTCTCCCCGGAGCACTCACTTCCACCACACACCCCGCTCCTGCCTCCTCTCCCCCCGCAGACACCAGACTCCCCAGGGGGAGCCGAACTGCACTAAGGCTCGAGTCTGCACTCGACCCTTGCTGCCCGCTACTGTCTTTATTCCCCTCCATAGCACTTGCCGTGTTTTCCGCCATCTCCATCTCAATCTCCGCTCCGCCAACCTCTGCCTCTTCCTGTGCTCCTTTTTCCTTCATTTTACCGGCTGTGTCCTCCGACTGCACCGCACCTCCAGCCGTTCCACACTCCTCTCCTGCTCCTTCTCCCATCTCATCACTCATTTCGCTCCCCTCTGCCACACACTCACAGCGGGCGGGGCCTTTACGACACACCCCACAGCTCTCCGCCTTGCAGCTCCGTGCGATATGTCCCAACTCACCGCAATTGTAACAATACAAATCAGGACAGTTTCTTACGAGATGGTCATGTCCCAGACAATAGTAACACACCTTTACTTGGTTAGCGTGCAGCACACGAAAGTACTGCACTCCTTCCAGTGTCTCGAACTTCATACTGTACGGCAAAGACCTCACCCCCTCTGGGAACCGCACCTTTACATACTGGGTTCCGTCTGCTACCAGTGTTCCCGGATAGTACCTCCTCTTTATTTCAGAACAGATTTTAATGTCCCACGACTCCAACTTTTTGCTCAGCACTTCGTCCTCGATGTACACAGGCAAGTTCAAAAATGAAACCACCACCTCCTCTGAATATAGCAGAGTCACCTCCAAAAATTTCTCCCCAACTTTCAGACTGAGCAGCAGTTTTTCCACCTCCTCACGGCCACTGACCGTCACCTCAAATCCCACATTTGGTTTTGGTCGGCAGGCAAAACAGCTTCCCTCACCACAGTCCTCATGAACCGCCTGGATTATATCCCAGGCTCGAATCTTCTTATCTTCACATTGCACCACCACCGTATTTTCTTTACCAAACCTCCTGAGGTCCCGGCCCAAATCTTTGGGCCTTTTTTTTCCCCTTCCCACCACAGTTTCTTCCCTAATAAAATTCCTCTCAGGAATATTGTCCTCTGAGGGGCCCGGCACTCCGGACCCCTCAGCAGCCATCTGGCTGTTTTTTGTGGGCCAAAAAGGCCCTAAAACCTGAAAACTAAACCGACCACCAACTTTTTACAAAACTTCCTCCAACACCCAGCTGCAATTAGGCAACCAGTCACACCTGGCTCACTCCTAGCCCCTCCCACCTAGAGACTGCGACCCACTGAACCACAGCTGACACCCATTAAGTGAAGAATAATCTTAAATGACACTGGACAAAAACAATAGTGTAAAATGTGATTTGTTCTGGTACATTTATTTCATGTGGAATGGTGAAAATGACATGCCATTGAATAGGGATGGTATGTCAATCGAGATTTGATCGAAGGAGTGAGTTAAATTTTAATTTGACTCAATAATACATAGCAAGTTTTTCATTCGTGCTGTTTGTTCATGTTCAGAACATCAAGATCTTGAGCTAAGTTCAAGTAAAACCATGATAACTTTGCCAGAAGAAAGTTAACCGTAAAACAATAAAAATAGAGCTAAGCCATTTCGGGAGGAAATCAGGAAGCACTTTCTCACACAAAGGGTAGTAGAAATCTGTAACTCTCTCCCCCAAAAAGACTGTGGATGCTGGGATAATTTGTGCTTTCAAAACTGAGATCGATAGATTTTTGTTCGGTAAAGAGATCGGGATACGGAACTAAGGCAGGATAGTAAAGTTGAGACACAAATCAGCCATGATCTAATAGAATGCCAGAGCAGGCTTGAGGGCAGATGGCCTACTCCTGGTCCTATGAATATTGGAAAGTCTTTTTAGAGAATATATTACAAATGATTATTGCACCAAAAAGAATAGTTTAGGCCATCAAAAGGTTAATGGTAACTCATGACAAGTCATGAAATGTGGCATTATAATGTGAAATTGATACCACTTATTAATACATTTAATCACAGAGCTTTAATTATTTGGGATTATTTGTGTTAATGTTTTTTTCTTTACTTTTCAAATGTTCAGCCTCTTCTCACTTTTATGCTAAATTCTTTCTCTGTTATTTTATGTTTTTTTGTTTGCATCAATCAATCCTTTTACTTTCATTTTCAGGTCCTTTGTTCCTGTTTATCCACCTGCATTTTATCATTACTAAAAGTCATAATTGGGGGAGATAAATTTTAAAAGTTGAGAAAATTAGCACCAGGAACTAATGGCCTAGAAATTGGGTATAGCCCCGCTTGAGGCGTTAGAACTGGCGATGCGCAAAGTTTATAGCCAGACGAAACTTATCGCTGCCTGGCGCGATATTGGGTTGCATCGCCCCCAAAGGGGATTGAGGCGCTAAATCAGCCGTTGCACGGTGCTCTTAAGGCGCAAAAGGTCAGGCACTACTCAATTTCGACGCGGACGGGCGCAGCGCAGGTGAACTCAATTACGGGAAAGCACGAGACCTCCAGGCGCCAGCCGGCTCTTAAAGGGGTGGGTCAGTCAGCCTGAGCTTCAACACCCAACGCCCTGTAGGCCTCAGATTCGGCGCTTGCCCTTGTCTGGCGGTACAAACTTGTTCATCATGGAGAAGGTTAGGCAGAGAGCAGAGCGCTTCAGCACTGAGGCTCTGGACCACTTGGTGGCTGCAGTTGAACACCGTCGAGAGGTCCTGTATCTGGATAATGGCAAGAGGCCGAATCAGAAGGCTTATCGACGATCTTG
This sequence comes from Somniosus microcephalus, assembly GCF_052327205.1. Taxonomy (NCBI): domain Eukaryota; kingdom Metazoa; phylum Chordata; class Chondrichthyes; order Squaliformes; family Somniosidae; genus Somniosus; species Somniosus microcephalus. The sequence goes on from NC_141008.1 coordinate 70,541,609, forward strand.
GAGGGAGGTTGCTGTGAGGGTGAACTCCAGCAGCATGGCGACCAGGACCCCTGTTCAGTGCAGGAAGAAATTCAACGACCTCACACGGATCGTTAGGGTAAGTGATGGTTTACCAAACTTGTGCTTCCCTCCATCTGCAGCTGACTTCGGGCACCCTGCTGCAATGATGCGCCAATGGCCATCTGTCAGTATGCACCCATGGCCCTTTCTGGGCACACACATGGACAGATGTCTCAAGGCCTCATGTAAGGGCTCTTGCACCATGGGGGGCATGCGATGAGGTCTCAAGGCCTCATGTAAGGGCTCTTGCACCATGGGGGGCATGTGATGAGGTCTCAAGGCCTCATGTAAGGGCTCTTGCACCATGGGGGGCATGCGATGAGGTCTCAAGGCATCGTGTAACAGAACCTCCCCTTCTTTCCCCTGCAGTCCAAGCTGGCGATGATTCGAAAGGAGCAGCGTCGAACCGGTGGCGGACCTGCACAAGTGGTCACTCTCACGGATCTGGAGGAGAGAATGCACCAGATACTTGGAGGACGTCTGTCTGGTCCTGTGGCCACTGCATCTGCCGACCCCATTACCGACAGCGAGGGTAAGACTCTCACCTTTTTCACCTGTTGCCTTCCACTTGGTCCCCCCGCCAGCATGCATCCTCAGTGTGCAGCCATGTCAGAGCCTTGCCGCAATCTGGCATGCCTTTCAGCAAAGCTGTCCTTTTGCTAAAGCCACTCTTCCACCTCCCACTTTCAGATGAAGCAGCACCAACTCGGGCTCAACGCGCTGAAGCTGCCAGTGCCAGTGCCACCGGAGGCGAGGACCAGGAGGAATCCGGAGCAGCCGCTGCAGAATCCGGGGAGCTGAGACATCTGCAGACTGGGGATAGTAGTCCCCTGGAGGGGAGGGGGGGTGGCTCTGAGGATGAACCAGTTGCCGGACCAAGCGGCATGCAGCAACGCACGGGGGATAGGCAAGTTCGGCCACCGTCTCCCTGCAGGGCAAGGCAGGTCGTCATGACTGCTGCACAGAGTGCAGATGAGGTCCGTCGCCTGGCTGAGATGAGCAAACAGGCCCGGGTCAGACACACGGAGCTGATGGCTGCAGTGGAGAAGATGCCTGAGTCAATAGATTCATTGGCTAGGAGTATGTTGGACTTCGGGGCAACAATGGAGAGGACTCTCCAGGTGTTCGGGGAAACTATGGACAGGTCTATCCAGGGCTTCGGGGCCACAATGGACAGGACTATCCAGGGCTTCAGCCCAACAATGGAGAGGACTGTCCACGGCTTTGAGCCGGCTATGGAAAGGACTGTTCAGGGCTTCGGACAATCCCTGGAAAGGTCTGTGCAGGGCTTGTCCGAGGCAGTGGAGCGGTCGGCACCTGCCTTGTCCGAAGCCATGGGAAGAACTGTCCAGGCCTTCTCCGAAGCACTGGCACCTGGCACACAGGTCCTCATTGTTGCCACGTAGTCACTTGCTGGGCTCCTCCACAGCCAGATTGACGCAACGCGATCTCTCACTGCAGCCACCCTCTCTGCATCAGATAGGATCACCCCGGGCCCTTCCACTCCCGTACAAGGCCAGGGATCAGTGGAGCATGCGATTGTGCCGGATGAGCCGAGCCGCTCCCCTCAGGTAGCCAGTGTGTCGTCCGACCATGGTGCAGGTGTCCTCTCTCGGCAGGAGAGCATTGCACATGCCAGCGCTGGGACGCCTGCATTGCAGCTGCCACCACCTGCAGGCCACACTGCTTCCAGCCATGGTCACAGCAAGCATCCTGCATCCGCACCCTCCAAGCCCAGAGGTCGGCCAGCCCGTCCCTCAGGGACTTCTGCGCTTCCAGGCAGTCAGGAGGCGTCCCCCAGCCTTGAGCCCGCCACTGGGGTCCAATTACGTAGGAGCAGCAGGGAGGGAAGGGGCCGGGCGCAGAAGAGAAGTCATTCTCCCTCAAGGGGCCAGTTGTAGAGGGAGGTGCTGAGACGTTTGTTTGTCCAAATTCAAGGACACCCTCACCTGCTGTTATATTTGCTGAGGTTTGTTGAGTTTTCGGCTTGGCCGAACAGTTAACAGTTATTTTGAAAGTTATGGTTTGTGCTCACATTACGTTGTTTAGCTGTAATGAAAGACTTTTGTGTCAATAAACAGAAGTTTCAATGTTGCATGGTGCATGTGACTACTTTCAGTGATGCTGGCATTCAGAGGCCCTCAAACATCCAAGGTGCGCATGAGTTAAGACTCTCATCATATCGCCACAGGGGTGTCGACACGAGTCCAGTGGAGCCTCTGACCTTCCACTTTCAGCAGCCCTTCCATCTTCCTCCTCCTCCTCCTCCTCTGCCTGCTCTTCCTCCTCCTCCTCCTCCTCCGCCTGCTTGTGCAGGGTCCGAGGGAAGGTAATGAATTGACGCGTTCGCCTATAAAGGGCATCTGTCACTTGCCGGATGCAACAGCGGACTGCAGCCTGAGCGACAGTCGCATTGTCCCCAATGGCTGACTGAAAGGATCCGTTGCCATAAAAATGGAGGCCATCAGTCAGTTTAGCCATAACGGACAGAGA